>NC_066580.1:347915795-348217727 GCF_024323335.1 Lathyrus oleraceus
GGAGGATATTATCAAAATCCAAAGGAATTTCTTATGGGGTGATGGTGGTGGAAGTAGAAAAATGTGTTGGGTTAGTTGGGATAAAATTTGTCTTAGAACGGAGGAAGGAGGTTTAGGTGTTAAGAATGTGGAGTGGTTTAATTTGTCTTTGATGAGTAAATGGGGTTGGCGTTTTCTTAATGATAAGCATGCAATTTGGTTTAAATTACTTCAATTTAGATATGGTAGTGGATTGCAATCTCTTTGTGAGGTGGTGTCGAAGCCGGCCCTAGCTAATTATTCCCTTTGGTGGAGAGATATCCGGTTGGTTTGTGGAACTCCTTTTGGCGGTCATGATTGGTTTTGTGATTCAATTTCTTGTAAATTGGGATGAGGCAATTCTATTCTTTTTTGGAAGCATTGTTGGTTGGGAAATATTTCTTTTAAGCTTCTTTTTCCTCGTTTATTTGAGGTTTGTTCCTTTCCTAATGCTCTTGTGATTAATTGTGGTTTTTGGGAGAATGTGGGTTGGAGTTGGAAGGTGGGTGTTGATTCTACCTTATTAGTAGGTGAATTATTGGAGGATTGGAAGGAGTTAATAGAGATCTTAAAGGATGTAAAACCGTGTATGAACGAGGTTGATAAATTAATTTGGTGGAGAGATGTGGGGGGTTTTTCGGTTAGGAATGCATTTAAACGATTGTATACTTTGAATGCGGTTAATCATATTGGTAGTGATTTTAGACTTTGTGAACTTAAAAGATTATGGAAAGCTACTATTCCGTGTAAAGTCAAGTTGTTTGGGTGGAGATGGATCTTGGGAGCCTTACCGACAAGAAAAGAACTTGGGCATAGAGGTGTGATTTTAGGTGTGGAGGGTTCTTTTTGTCCCTTATGTGAGGTAGGAGAGGAATTTGTTGGCCATCTTTTTCTTAAGTGTTGTAAAGTTAAAACCATTTGGAAGGAAGTGTTCTCGTGGTTTGGAGTGAATTTTGATGAATTGTTGGAAAATTTGGATATTGATACTATTGTTTCCGGAGAAGATGTGCTTTTATTTCTATCAAATTCTTTGGATGGAAGAGTGAAGTCGTCTTTGTTCGCTTTTATTTGGTCTTTGGTTTGTTGGAGCATTTGGAATGCTAGGAATAATTTGGTTTTTAAACATTCCATTTGGAATGTGGTAGAGATTTTATTGATCATTAAATCAATTGGGTGGGATTGGTTTTCTATATTGTCTAAAGGGAGTATAGATATTAATAGAGAATTATGGTTTGTTAATCCTTCTAATTTCATTGGATTGTAACTTGTGTCCCTTTGTATTGGGTTGCACCCCTTATGCGTATTAATACAAGTGCTTATAAAAAAAAAAACGTAGGAATAAATCCAAAGATGATTGTATATATAGCATTTTAAAACATCAATTACAAACCAAATTTGAGAAAACATTTTCTAAAATGTGTTATATATAAAATTTTAAATTTTAAATTTGAATGTAGACTTTCTAAAAAAGCAGCAAAGGCTCAACCTCTTTTTGACTGATACAAAGCTCGAACATATCTTGCTTGCCTATGCATGTATGAGAAATTAAGAACTTTGTTTTGGAAATAGTTTGTCCATAAAATGTGAATCATCATCTCTTCTCACCACTACTAGTTTGTCTTCTTGCATATTTGAGGAAGAGAAAGAAAACCAGAGACATGTATATAGGTGCGTTGATTCCTTCTACCTTAACTTAATTGGGATGTCTTTAATTGCCACGTATGGATATCCTGTTTTTTACATAGACAATGGAAACTACTAGCACATGGAAAGTGAAACAAAACCCATCTCCTATTTTTTCAATGTTTAACCTTTGTTTTTTTCCATTATTGTTTGTTTCCTCCTTTCCATTGGGTGAAGCTTGTGTCATGTGTCAGAATGTGTATTGTGTGCGTGAATTATAAAAGAAGCTGATCCATTAGATAAATTTGGTATCTTAATGGTTTATCAGTTTTTCTTTAACGGACTCTATATATTTTTATATATTTTTAGTGTATTACGCGAATTTTCACAAATGCCATATATTTTTTAAGATATATTTTCGAACGCATATAATACACATTTAAGTAGAATCATTTCTGAGTTACATCTTTTTTTTGTTTGTTTCATTTCGGAGAAGAATCTCTAAAATATTTCTAGAGTTACATTTCCGGAGACACACCAGTAAGAGATTCAACACCATGTAGTTTTTCAAAATGAAATTAACATTTATAACATAAAATAATCATTACATTAGATTATTTCAACATAGAATGCAACATTACACTTCAATATTCAGGTGTGCGCTTCAACATCTTCGCAATATCTTCGACCGGTCTTGAAACCGTCGCTTCCAACTCGAGCAGAATTTTTATTTCGAAACGGAAATATGTATTCCACATAGCCCTTACATTCACTTGCGTCTTGAACTCAAATTTGTTGAACTCAATCTTCCTTCCGGTACTCGAGCTTCACAATCTTTTGATTGTCTCTGTAAGGTAGGAGGTAATGGATTTCGTCTTTAATATCTTTGAGGGAGGTGAAGTCGTTGAGCTTAAATGTGCCCTCGGGTGTAGAATTGGAGAAGGAGACATTTGCGACATACCAGTCAATGTTTATTTGTGATATTTAAGGCATTTTCAGTTTGTGTAAAATGTAACATAAGAGCACCTTAATTTATAGAAGTCATAGATCAATATGGACCACTCAATGACTGGCATGCTGATTTCGATAATATATCTTCAGAATCGCACTCTATCATCTTGTTCCGGAGATGCATCTCTGGAACATCTCTGAGTCAGTTTCAAAACAGAATCCTTAAAATATAACCTTATTTTTTATTACAAAAGAATAAATATTGTCATGGGAATATCAAAAATGCATTAAGACACAATATGAACAATTGTTGAATATATTACACTTCATTTATATTGAGACACAATTACATACACTTATTTGTCCGGCTACACAAGAAATTAAAAAGAATCGAAACATAGATCGCCGGCTAAATCTATGGGTGGTACCTCCTTGGACTTTTGTGCATTTAATTCTCTTTCAATGTTGCTCAATTTCTCGAACTCTTGCATCTTTTCTGTAAAATGATCAGGTCAAGTCTCGACTTTTGTTGTTGATTGAGTCGTCCACTCGGGTGATGTAAGTGGTATAGGACATCCAAGTTTCAAGTAAACTTGAAGCAAATGACTTGATTTTTAGAGCCACCCAATACACATAATAAGATCATTTGGATTTTGAGGTGAGGTGATACGCAGTGGAAAAATGTTTCCAAAAAACCGTATCGTGTTAGATCAACACGCACTCGATCATACGCACATGCTATTAGGTGATTCATTTCAGGGAAGCACATCCATTTTGTCTCCGGAGCCACTCCGCTAAGACAAGGAATAAGAGACTCATAAATTTTTTTGATGTTTTCTTTCTTTCTGTACAATCGTGTGTATGTTCCAGAGGTTCATCTCCGAAATAAAAATAACTCAACTTATAGAACGTCTCTCAGAATGACCTTTGTTGAATATGTAAAAGGTACATCCAAATATACATCTCCAAAAATATGGAACATTTTTGAAAATTCACATTGTACAATAAAAACATATAAATATATAGAATACGTTAAGAAATGTTTTTTTTTTATTTCAGAATTTTTTCATAAACTCTTTGAAATGACAAACATTCTTTAAATTTTATTATATAGAACATGTTTTTGAAACTTTTGAATTATGGAATCCAAAGCAATTTTAAAATAAGGCAAATAACTACTACAATCAAAACTAAAATGTATTTCGATTCTAAAATTCAAACAAATGAGTGGGTGTTTGGGTTGTATAATTCGAATTGTTATTTAACCTAAAAAAGACAAGAATAAATTTATCAAAACCACTATTAACTTAAATAAATATAAACAAAATATCATTTTATATATAATAGTCTATTACATTACAAGAAAATATCAAATTAATTATAAAATTTTTGCTACCGTTACTTGCTCAAGTTAATTTCTAGTTGATTGGAAGGACTTATAGTGCAAATGAAATATTTTAAACTAAGACTTACATTTTCTTTTTTGATAATTATTTACATATTTTACAAGACAATGTAACAGGGTTTTCATTATGTCTTATTTTTGGAATTCAAGAAAAAAAAAAGAGTAACATAGCAAAGAAACAATAAGTTGCGTTCTTTTTTTTAGTTGTTCTTTATTATTTTACTAATAAAAATTGAATAATAAAAGCAAAATATTTATGATACTAAAAGAAACAAATATTTTCATTTACTTTTCTTTTATTCCTAATTTCTTTCTCTCTCTCTCACCGTCTCGTGCACCTTTCTTCGATTCCATTCTCACAAACTAATTGTTGTCTTTAGATGTTTGAGGATTGAACACAGAAAGCTATAAAAATTAATTTTGATGTATGTATGTGTATTAGTGAAATTAAATTAGTAGGTGGCATGGTTCTCCGTGAACTTTCAGTCATGCGTCTAGATCTATGTTTGTAGTGTTTCAATCATCTAAGCCCAAGTGTTTCCTTTAACTATAGTGTGACAAGTGTACTAGAGAGTTTTGCTTGTAAATGCTAAATTGTTCTCTTATTAATTCATTGTGCATTTATGTCCTTAGATACAATACTATACATGTAATAGTTCCCATGACTTGGAAAACAAACATCATCCAACTAACTCCTAATAACTTCACATCTATCTAACAACCGAGCTAACAAAATACTCTATAAACTCTCCTTTATTTTTACTTCTATCACAAGAAATCAAGTAATATAAGATAACTCTTTCATTCATAAGCTCTCCCTTAACTTGATAAAGGATTCAAGCTTTAAAGGCTTAGTAAGTATGTCAGTCAACTCGTCATGAGTGATGCAATGCTTCCACTCAATTATTCCTTCATTCGTCAGGTTTCTAAGAAAGTGAAATATGACATCAATGTGTTTATACCTTCCATGTATGATAGGATTCTTCGATAGCTTGAGTGAGGAATTGTTGTCGCAGAAAATGATTGAGACATGCTTCTGTGGAATCTTCAGATGAACCAACACATTTCTCAACCATACACTTTGGCAAGCACGTAAGGATGCAACTACAAATTTTACTTATGTTGTTGACAGTGTGACAATTGGCTATTTATTTGATGACCATGAAACTGACCCTGAGCCTATCTTGAACGCATGTCCTGAGGTACTCTTCTTATCAACTTCATCTCTTGCATAATCAGAATGTGTCCACCCAAGCAACTGTAAGTTTTTGGTACTCTCATACTGGTATAGAATGCCAAACTCCAATGTGTCTTGCAAGTATCTCATAATTCTTTTGAATGTAGCTACATGCATCTCTGTAGACCTCTCCACATATCTTGCAACCAAGCACACTAAGAGTGTCATGTCATGTCTTGTTTCCAGTAGATACATCAAACTTCCTACCATCTGCTTGTAGATTGAGGCATCTGCAGTTTTGCCTTATTCATCTTTCACCAAGTTGCAACCTTGAACAATAGGACTACACACCTTATTGCACTCTTCCATACCAAATCTGTTTAGAACTTCTGTTGCATACTTTTGTTGATAGATGAAGACTTCATCACTACCTTGCTTCACTTTAATTCCCAATAAGTACCTCATTCTTCCCAAATGTGTCATTGCAAATTCTCCCTTCATTGACTGCTTGAACTCATTCACCATTTACAGGTCATTACCTGTGTAGATAAGATCATCCATATAGAGACTGACAAAGATAATTCTTCCTTGAGTTCCATGCTTAACAAATAAGGTATGTTCATAAGGACACTTCACAAACTTGTAAACACAGAAATAAGACTATATCCTGCTATACCGAGCTCTTGGAGTGTCTTAGACCATATAGTGATTTCCTCAACTTATACTATAGCACCCCGAGTTTTCAATTAATTATTTAATTGAATTTTTAATTACTTTTTTATTTATTTGAGTGATAAAATGCTTTATGTGATTTTTTATGACTTATTTGGGAATTATGGAGAGTTATGAGATTATTATTTAATTAAAATAATAGAAAAATAGGGAATTAGAAGTTTGGGTGAAAACTTGAATAATGAAAAAAATTAGAGTGGGAAAGTGGAATAAAGGAAAGATAGGGGAAGGTGTAGAATTATTAAAATTAGTATTAGTTTATTTAAATAGAAAAGTGAAAGGGAGAAGGGTTTTGACAATACGTGAGAATTCGGACAAAGAGGCAAGAGCGGTAAGAAGACAACCATAGGTTGGAGAAGAACATCATACCTAAAAGCTTTGATCTCTATTGAAAATTAAGGTAAAGGGGACTATTTACTCATGGGTGGTTTAGGCAGTCAAAAAGTGAGGGAGCCTCACCCTCATATCTTCTTCATCTTATTCTGTGTTTTACTGCTCTTGTATGTGGCCAAAAGGGTTTGGGCAAAATCTTTAGGTCGATCAATTGATGTGTTGCTTTATATCTTATTGTTATGATATGAAAACATATAATTGATGTGGTTTGAATCCTTTGATGCCTTGTGATAGTCTGTAACTTTTTGACAACTTTTGCATGATTGATTTGTATTTGTGCCCTTTTGGGACGAAATTCCTTAATAATAATTGAATCAAAAATGATTTTTTTTTAAATATCACTTTTTCTATTAGGTAGGGGTCCATAACCGTAAAAGTCACAAAAGTATCCCAAACGACTTCTTTTTTTTTCAAAAATTTTTTTTTTTACCGAAAAATCATTTTTTACTGAAAAAAAACATTTTTTTAATCGAAAAATCAAGAAAATCGGGAAAGTTGGAAAGTCGGGGAGGATTGTGCCGGTGATCGACGACTGCAGTAAACAGTGTCTCGTCGGTGTTCGACGACAGAAGGAGGCGGAGCCGCTAGGAAAAAGTGGACGCGCAGCGGCGGATGGTGGAGCCTCCAAAGGAATAATGTTGCACCGCCAATCAATTGAGCCACCATATATCAGGCGCCACGCGGCGGCGGCTAACAGAGGTCGTCGGAAAATTGGGCGTCACACCGACAATTGGCGGCAGCAAGCGGCAGAGGTCGCCGGAGTGTAGGTTGCTCAGTGGCGACGGTGGGTCGCAGGCAACATTTCTAGGATTTCGAGTCCGATGTCCAATTGGGTGAGTTTTTTGGCAATTTTGAGTCCAATGAGTTTTTGAGCAATTTTGAGTTCATTGAGTTTTTGAGTGTTTGAAAGAAATAAGTTATTTTTATTATGTTACAGTCGTCAATTGAGTGCTTTGGAGTACTTTAGAGTCATTTAGAGTTATTTTAGAGTTTTAGATATTGTTTTAGAATTATTAAGAGTTAGTCTTGAGAACTTTGTTGATTAAAAAGACAAGAATGATTACCATTTTGATGAGTTGTGAGCATACATAAATTAATTATTGCTCTGATTAATAAAACTATTGAGATAAAAATTTGAGATGAGTAATTCAGAGAGGAATTACGGTGTTGGCCTCATATGAAAAAATTAGGATTTAGAGAGGAATGTTTTGAGCATGAGTTTTGAGTATGAGTTTTGAGAATAATTTATGTTGTTTTGAGTTTTGTGAATTATGTTATCATGTTCATGCATACATGCATATTGGAGTTAGGTAGGACTTCGATCCAGTCAGGCCAAATTAATAGAGGAACCATGACGGGTCTCATGTTCAAAGAAGAACATAGTTCATAGAGGAATCAGAGACATGGATAAATCAGTAACACACCTCTAATACCCAAAACCTGGTACCACATGTATATTTGAGGAGAAGCATAGTGCATTATACATTTGCATTATAATTATTAATTGTGTTATGTGTAGGAGAATTGTCATCCAAGGCGCAGCGGAATTTAAAAATTTCTCCATTTAGTGATCCTTACGAATGGGCATGATCAGTGATAGAATCGTTACCTCTTGTGGCGATTCAAACCTTTGGTGCAGATCTCTGATAATGATCAAAACCTTTGATACAAATCCACGGGGCGATCACGAACGTTGAACGATGACAACGTCTCTACTCAGTCCACACGAACGGATTCTTTCAATCGCAGTGCTAGCTGTTATGAATGAAGGCTTTAAGTGAGAGAAAGAGGGAAACAAAATTCCAAGTCTCTACTTGAATTTCTGTCTGAGTAGGTTGGAGTTACTATGCTTCTACCCAAGGGGTTCTATTTATAGAACCACTTGTGTGGGCTTCAAGCTAAAAAGCCCACTTAAGTGTATTTTGCCCATATCTCATAATATGCCAAAATCACTTAAGTATTTGGTACCTTACCATATTTCGTTTCCACTTAAGTGCACCGTATCTTACGGTGTTCCTTAGTTACTCTATTTCTCATCAATCCGTCCTTTGTGTGTGACCCTATAGGTTTTCGCGACGTTGGCAATTATATTAAATCACGCATTTAACATAATAAACAGTGAGCGGTATCTAGCAACACATCACTGCTACCCAAGTCACGAAAATGTCATGTGATCTGACAAAACCTCCCGTGATAATAATTATGTGTATAATTACCCCTTTTCCCTTATGTCTATATTGAACACAAGGTATAGACCGTGTCACCCTTGTCCAATTCAATATTGGGCCCATAGACATTTATCCTGTTACACAGGATGGGCAAATTCCATCTAGGACACTCATGTCCCTCAGCATGCTTTGTGGAGTACCCATCAACTGTCTTTATGGTTATCCAGTTACGGACAATGTTGGATCAGCAACAAAGCACTCGACTCTACATCTAGGATCCATAGTGGTTTCAGGTCGAAGAGTGGTATACACTATTATCACCATGAGAATAACTTATGACACTTTGCATAACTTTCTATATAGTATTCTCATAGCGTGTCAATCCGGTATAAATATTACTCCTAATATTCATACCTATGTTTAAGACTTGATAACTCTTTATCCATGATCCATGAGATGTGATCATCAGTCTACAAACATAATAGTCTTAATGCTTTAATGTTATCCCACTTCACACTAAAACTCGACTACGGATACTTTAAGAATAGTGTCCTTATGTTTAATGTGTTCTCATGATTAAGTCACACTTAATACATTAAACGAACTATCTATTCCAGGGACTTTATTAATCAACCATAATAAAGAAAATGCCTTTTTATTATTCGATACAAGTACCAAAAGTATTGGCCTCTAGGGCTTACACCAACAATCTCCCACTAGCACTAGAGCCAATCAGGCATACCCTGTATGCCCATTGATCTAGTATGGCCATCATGCTTCTGCTGCGCAATAGGCTTTGTCAGTGGGTTAGCAACATTGTCAAGTGTAGGTACTTTACATATTTTCACACAACGTCTAAGTATGTGTTTGGATCGTTGGTGAGATCTAGGCTCCTTAGCTTGTGCGATAACACCATTGCTATCATAATAGAGACCAATGGGATCCATAATGCTAGGGACTATGCCAAGTTTATTGATCCAAACAACTTCCTTTGCTGCACTTAAGGCAGCAATATACTCGGCCTCAATTGTAGAATCAGCAATTGCATCTTGCGTTGAACTTTTCAAGCTCACAGTGCCACCATTTAAGCAAAACACATAACCAGATTGGAATCATTCATATTAAAGCGTCTCAGTACTTTGTCTATGTACTCTGACTTAGGCCAAGCATTTCATGATCTATCTCTATAGATTCTGATAGGCTGCTTCACCCAGGTCCTTCATAGAAAAGCATTTCCCCAACCAAGAATTTACTTGTTGCAGGGTAGGGATATCGATTCCAATGAGTAATATGTCATCTACATATAATACCAGGAATACTATCATGCTCCCACTAACCTTCTTGTAGACACAAGGCTCATCTTCGTTCTTGATGAATCCATACAGTTTTACTGTTTCATCAAGGTGAAGATTCCATGAGTAGGTCACAGGCTCATCTTGATCCATGAGTAATACATCACCTTGATCAGATATCCATATATCTCAGGTAGGTGACGTATCCTGCCTGACCTACGCTGGTCTTGTTCTACTTGAGCAGGTTGCTCTTACACAACTACTTGTGTTTCCTGCTCTAATTCCTCCATAGGTGTATCGATGCTTTGTGATTCTTGAATTTCTTCAAGCTCTACTTTCCTCCCACTGGTTCCTTTGGAAATAAAATCCCTTTCTAGGAAAACTCAAGTTCGAGCGACAAACACTTTGCCCTCAGAAGGATTGTATAAATAATATCCTCTTGTTTCTTTAGGATACCCCCACAAATAAGCATTGGTCAGATTTGGGCTTAAGCTTAGTTGAAATTTGTCGTTTCACATAAACTTCGCAACCCCAAATCTTCATGTAAGACATATGTGGTCTCTTACCACTTCATATCTCATATGGTGTCTTTTCAACCTTTTGGATGGAACACGGTTAAGTGTGTAAGCTGATTTCAATGGTGTATGTCCTTAAAAGGAGTTTGGAAGATTGGTGTGACTCATCATGGATCGGACCATGTTCAACAGGGTTCGATTTCTTCTCTCAGATACACCCTTCCATTGGGATGTTCCAGGAGGAGTAAGTTGGGATAGGATCCCACACTCTTTCAGATGGTCATCAAACTCTAGGATTAAATACTCATCACTTCGATCTGATCGAAGAGTTTTAATATTCTTACCTAGTTGGTTTTAACTCGTTAGGTTTCACCCTTTTGTATTAATGTTATTAATAGGCATTTCAAGATCAAGGACATATAGTCCATTGTTCATTTGTGCAGTAGCATAGAATATATCATTCAAATAAATTGAGCAACAATTGTTCTTTATTATAAATGAAAAACCAAACTTGTCCAAAGAAGCAATGGAAATAATATTCCTGCTAATTGCAGGTACATAATAACAGTTCTCTAACTGAATTATTAAACCACTAGGTAAAGTCAATACAAAAGTTCCTACGGCTAAAGCAGCAACCTTTGCTCCATAGCCAACTCGTAGGTCAACTTCACCTTTTGCCAAATCTCTACTCCTTTTTAGTTCCTGCACATTTGTACAAATGTGAGAACTGCATCCAGTATCTAATACCCATGATGGAGAAGTAGATAAATTAATAACAAAAATACCTGAAGTTGAAGTCTCTACTCCATTCTTCTTATCTTCCAGGTACTTTAGGCAGTTCCTCTTCCAGTGTCCGGTCTTACCACAATGGAAGCAGGTGCCTTCTTTTGCTATGCCTCCACTAGGCTTCAAAGCAGCAGTGGGTCTAGGATTGGCAACTTCCTTGCCCTTCTCCTTATCACTCTGCTTAGTGGGCCTTTTGTTCTGTCTCTTTCCATTTCCGATCATCAGAATGGACTTCCCTTTTGACTTCAGATTTTGCTCGGCAGTTCTTAACATGGCGAGCAGTTCAGGAAGAGATTTGTCCATATCAATCATATTGAAATTTAGGACAAATTGACTGAAACTATCTGGCAACAATTGCAAGATCAAATGAGTCGCAAGTTCCTTTCCGAGGGGAAAACCCAATCTCTCAAGGTTTTCCACATAACCAATCATCTTGAGTACATGGGGACCTACAGGGGCTCCCTCAGCTAACTTGCTTTGAAAAAGGGCTTTTGAGACTTCAAACCTCTCATGCCTTGCTTGCTCTTTATAGAGCAACTTCAGGTGTTCGATCATATCGAACGTTGACATGTTCTCATGTTGCTTTTGCAATTCTGAGTTCATGGTAGCCAGCATGAGAAAAGCAGTTTCATTGGCATCATCGACATGCTTCTTATAAGCATCTCTTTCTGCCTTAGGTGCAGAACTAGGAGGTTCCTCTTCAGGAACAGGTGTCTCCAAGACATACAGCTTTTTATCATGTTTGAGGACAATCCTCAGGTTTCGGTGCCAATCCAGAAAATTTGTCCCAGACAATTTTTCCTTATCAAGGATTGATCGCAGGATGTTGTTAGAGGTGTTTGATGTCATGGTAATCTACATAAGAATTAATGAAAATATAAGTATCATTGACATATTCAATTAGGCCTTTAATTAAATATTCTCCCACTATTTTACTCAAAACAAATGACCCTCATCATTTGATTCGGAAAATCCCGTTGGAAGATTTTCTAGTGGGTCGAGATCCATATTTCACTTCGTTCTAAGTCCGCGTAGGCGGATTACACAAAACTAGGTTATTTAGGTAGGAACTCCTTCCAATTGTATCTCATACAACTCTCGAAAATTTCAGTTGGGTGAATAACTCCTTATTCCAATCCATCATATGGATCATTCCCAACTCTTGCTTCTAAACATATATATAATCTTATTATAATTTGTTTAGTTAAGTTTGATCCATTGTTTTAACAGTTGGATATTACAATTATCCCATCGCACCTTACTAATATAGAACATGCACCTCGCGTAGGCGAAACCTACATTATTCGATACTAGTCTTGATGAGTGTTAAAACTTGGAAAGCTTAAAACTTAATATTTATTTTGAGGGAATTGCAATTTTTATGATCTCACCGGCTTGTTTATCATATAAACCGTCTCTCACATGCATCAACATACATTCACATGCATCAACATACATACATACATAATGAAACAGTTATGGCCCCTAACGCAATTGTTCTCCCAAGCCAATGAGAGAACCTAAGCTAACCTACAACGATCTAAGCTTCTCCAAGCAAGATCTTCAAGGTTGTCCTCCTTTGGCACTGACTTCTTTGCTTTCTTCATGTCATTACATTACATGAAAGAAACTCATTTTACATACGAGGGAGTGAGATGAGAAAAGAAGTTACATTTGGGAGATTAAGAGAGAGGCACGACACACAGGTCGTATTTTAAAAACCCAAAACAAAACAAAGGAAAACTAAGGCCATAACCGATCACCACAAGACAATAATAAACACTTTATTATTATTATTAATTCCTTTAATTAATTAAAATCAAATTAAATTTCGATGACCGATCACACTATGCAGAGTTAGCCGGGGGTCCGCTGCCCGGACAGCGGGAACGGGTGTTTTCGTATCAACACTTGATACTTCAAAGCACTTTTTCTAGCCGAATGGGTGAATTTTGCCTTGCGTTAACCGGTTAACCATATGCGTTAACCGGTTAACACTATTTGAAAACTTTTAGAAAATTCTTTTCTGCCTTGCGTTAACCGGTTAACCATATGCGTTAACCGGTTAACACTGTTTGAAAATGTCTTGGAAAACTGTTTTCCGCCTTGCGTTAACCGGTTAACCAAATGCATTAACCGGTTAACACTGTTTGAAAATCTCAAAAAATTTATTTCGCATTGCGTTAACCGGTTAACCATATGCGTTAACCGGTTAACACTGTTCCAAAAAAGTTTAGAAGGCTGTATTCAGTTTCTCGTTAACCGGTTAACCCTATGCGTTAACCGGTTAACACTGTTCGAAAAAGTGTTTAGAAAGCACAACTCTTGTGCAGTCAAACCCCAATCGCATAACTCTCTGACAACACAACCCTTGTGCCGTCACTAACCCTGATGCACCAATTTCAGACCGTCAAACACATCTCGATTGTTAATTCAGTATGATTGATCAACACGTCATTGCTTCACCATACTAATGTCGGATCAAGAAGCAAACGACCATTGATCGCTCAAAGGAAAACAATCACTGAGGGTTTGAATGAACGAAACGAGAACACTATATCATATATAATGTATTTTGCATCAGGATTACATATATCACATATATGTAACTTGATCGATCTCAATTTAACCTTTGATTCATTATGTCTTTAATCATATTATTACAGAACAAAAACAAATATCAGATTCATGGTTTCGTAACCAGGCTCTGATACCACTGTAGGAGAATTGCCATCCAAGGCGCAACGGAATTTAAAATTTCTCCATTTAGTGATCCTTACGAATGGGCATGATCAGTGATAGAATCGTTACCTCTTGTGGCGATTCAAACCTTTGGTGCAGATCTCTGATAATGATCAAAACCTTTGATACAGATCCACGGGGCGATCACGAACGTTGAATGATGACAACGTCTCTACTCAGTCCACACGAACGGATTCTTTCAATCGCAGTGCTAGCTGTTATGAATGAAGGCTTTGAGTGAGAGAAAGAGGGAAACAAAATTCCAAGTCTCTACTTGAATTTCTGTCTGAGTGGGTTGGAGTTACTATGCTTCTACCCAAGGGGTTCTATTTATAGAACCACTTGTGTGGGCTTCAAGCTAAAAAGCCCACTTAAGTGTATTTTGCCCATATCTCATAATATGCCAAAATCACTTAAGTATTTGGTACCTTACCATATTTCGTTTCCACTTAAGTGCACCGTATCTTACGGTGTTACTTAGTTACTCTATTTCTCATCAATCCGTCCTTTGTGTGTGACCCTATAGGTTTTCGCGACGTTGGCAATTATATTAAATCACGCATTTAACATAATAAATAGTGAGCGGTATCTAGCAACACATCACTGCTACCCAAGTCACGAAAATGTCATGTGATCTGACAAAACCTCCTGTGATAATAATTATGTGTATAATTACCCCTTTGCCCTTATGTCTATATTGAACACAAGGTATAGACCGTGTCGCCCTTGTCCAGTTCAATATTGGGCCCATAGACATTTATCCTGTTATGCAGGATGGGCAAATTCCATCTAGGACACTCATGTCCCTCATCATGCTTTGTGGAGTACCCATCAACTGTCTTTATGGTTATCCAGTTACGGACAATGTTGGATCAGCAACAAAGCACTTGACTCTACATCTAGGATCCATAGTGGTTTCAGGTCGAAAAGTGGTATACATTATTATCACCGTGAAAATAACTTATGACACTTTGCATAACTTTCTATATAGTATTCTCATAGCGGGTCAATCCGGTATAAATATTACTCCTAATATTCATACCTATGTTTAAGACTTGATAACTCTTTATCCATGATCCATGAGATGTGATCATCAGTCTACAAACATAATAGTCTTAATGCTTTAATGTTATCCCACTTCACACTAAAACTCGACTACGGATACTTTAAGAATAATGTCCTTATATTTAATGTGTTCTCATGATTAAGTCACACTTAATACATTAAATGGACTATCTATTCCAGGGACTTTATTAATCAACCATAATAAAGAAAATGCCTTTTCATTATTCGATACAAGTACCAAAAGTATTGGCCTCTAGGGCTTACACCAACATTATGAACTTTGTGTGGGAATGATAATAGAGGTTGTTATGACTATCTTGATGGTTAAATTCATTGTTAACATCTATAAAGTTATTCTCACCTGTGTTTATTTATTTGTGGCGTTTTATACTCTCTTGGGGTACATATAATTAGGTAGAGGAATAGATGCTTTGAGTTGGAGGATGGCGTTGAGGCCTCTTCATTTATTGTATGCTTTCCTTTTTTTGTTTAGTATCTTATGTACCTCTGATAATGTAACACAGGGGGTGAGGTCATTGTTTCCTTTTATGTTTTTAATTGTTGAGTTGTTATCAAACTGGTGTTTTATTTGAGTAATTTTGTTTTATAAGACCATGTGGAGGTGTTGTTAAATGTTTTATAATTCCGCTATGATATGTTTAAATTGATGAAAGATGTTTTATTTTAAGAATGTGTGGCACCCTTTGGTGAAAAATAATTTGATTTATTTTTAAAATTGTGAGTCGGGTTTAGGGTGTTACATAGTTTATACTAGAGCAAGTCAGTCCATTCGGCCTAGGATGTGACTAAATTGTACCCTTTTGTGCGCGACATGTATGTGGATACTGTCGGTGCTCACTTCGTTATTTAACATTTTATTTACTATTTACAATTAGTTAATATGTTTAAGCTGATTGTGTAGAAATAAATGGTTGACAAGAATGATCGTGTGATTGTTGATGCTTTTGAAGCAATGGCTCATGTGATGATGCAGGAAAATGTAACTTTGTAGGCGAACTAAAATCAGAAGGGTGCAACTAACGAATTATGTGGACTATGAAGGTTTCAAATGAACAATCCGCCTACCTTTAAGGGGAAATATGATCCTCAGGGTACTCAGAGTTTGTTGTAGGAAATTGAGAAGATCTTCCAGGTTATGGCTTGCACGGATGCTCAAAAAGTAATGTTTGGGACCCATATGCTATCAAAAGAGGGTGAGTATTGGTGGGATAATACTCACTAGAGGTTAGATGTTGCAGGTACTAAGATCACCTGGGAGAATTTCAAGCGGGAGTTTCTAGAGATATACTTTTTTGTCGATATTCGTAGAAACAAAGAGATCAAGTTCCTTGAGCTAAAGCAAGGAAACATGATTGTTCCAGATTGTGCTGCTAAATTCGAGGAGTTGTCTAGGTTATGGCCTCATTACAATGGGTTATGAGCTGACAGATCTAAGTGTATCAAGTTTGAAATTTACTTGCATCCAAAAATTAAGCAATCCATTGGGTACCAAGAGATTCATCAGTTCTATGTGCTGGATAATAAGTGTATGATTTATGATGAAGATAATTGTGATAGTTCTACTCACTATAGTGAAAAGAAAAGTGAAAATCATTATCGCATAAAACCTTATGTGACTCCAGCCGATAAGGGTATCTAGAAGTTTCAATAGAGGTCTACTAATAAGAAAAAGACAAGTGGGGGAGGTGCTCATACATCTATTAAGTGTTTCAAGTGTGGAGTGTTGGATCATCATGCTTCAGAGTGTACTATAATAACGTGTTTCAAGTGTGGGAAACTGGGGCATTGTGTTGCTAAATACAAGAGTGCCGTAATGACTTGTTTCAACTGTGGGAAATCAGGTCATATTAGTACACAATGTCAAACATCCAAGAAGACATCAGATGCATGAGCTAGTGGAAAGTGTTTGTCTCAGTATTGAGGATGTCTCAAGATCATATAACTTGATTCGAGGTAATGGGTCAGAAATTGGACGCAGAATTAGTCGATTGTCGAGTTTTAGTTAACCAAGGTAAAGAAGTGGACTTTAGGGTTGATGAGAATGAGATCTTGAAGTTTTGAGATAGGGTTTGTGTGTCAGATGTGCCAGAACTTAAGCAGATGATTTTGGAAGAGAGCCATAGAAGCAATATGAGTATTCATCCCGGAGCCACTAAGATGTACCAAGATCTAAAGAAAATATTTTGGTTGCCAAGTATGAAGGGAGAGGTCGCAGAGTTTGTTTACGCTTGTTTGACTTGTCAGAAGTCAAAGATTGAGCATCATAAGTCGTCTGGGATAATGTAATTGTTGCGTATTCCTGATTGGAAGTGGGATAACATTTTTATGGATTTTGTGACAGGTTTTCCGAAGACCCAAAGGTGGAACGATACAATTTTGGTGGTTGTGGATAGACTGACTAAGTCGACTTATTTTATTCTGAGTAAGATCCGTTTTCCGTTAGAGAGGTTGGTTGAGATATACAAAAGTATGGTCATGAAGTTGCACGGCATTCCATCTTGTTTCTGATAGAGACTTGAGATTAACGTCAAGGTTTTGGGAGATTTTGCAGAAAGCCATGGAAACCAATTTAAGGTTGAGTTATGCCTACCATCTGCAGACAGAAGGTCAGACTAAGAGGACTATTTAGTCTTTGGAGGATTTTTTGAAAGCTTGTGTCCTATATCAAGGAGGTGCTTGGTACAATTTCTTGTCGTTGATTGAGTTTACTTACAATAACAGTTACCATTATAGTATTGAAATGGAACCCTTCGAGACTTTGTATGGTAAGAGGTGTAAGACACCTTTGTGTTGGTATGAATCAGACAAATTTGTTGTGATTGGGCCAAAGATTGTTCAGCAGACCACTGAGAAAGTCAAGATGATTCTGGAAAAGATGAAAGCATCACAAAGTAGGCATAAAAGTTACCATGATAAATGAAGGAAGACTTTTTAGTTTCAATAGGGCGGCCATGTGTTTCTGAGAGTCACTTCAGTGACTGGTGTTGGTCGTACGCTGAAGTCACAAAAGCTTACTCCACGTTTCATTGGTCCTTATCAGATTCTCCAGAGAGTTGAAGTTGTTGTTTATTGAGTTGCCTTACCACCATCTATTTCAAACCTTCATGATGTTTTCCTTGTGTCTTAGCTTCAGAAGTATATTTCTGATCCATCTTATGTGATAAAATGGATGATGTGCAAGTTCAAGATAACTTGAATGTTGAGGCATCACCTGTACGGATAGAGAATCGAGAGGTGAAGCAAAAAGAATGAGTGTATACAAAATAAAGGTGTTGATCTAATGACATAAAACAAGCGCTTGTTTGGAGGCAACCCAACCTTTTAATTCTTTAATAACTTTTCATTTAGTAGTTTAGTTATTAAAGAGTTAGAGTGGATGAAAAGCTTGAAAAAAGTTGGCATTTTTGAAAAAACTTGTTTTGCGGATGCCGCTTAACGCGACCAGAGGGCGCTTAACGTGCTCTGCTGCACATGGAAAAATATCTTAGCCACTTATCCACTTTCACCCAGGTCTTTTGACCTATTTTGAACTTATTTTATTTTATATTGAGTAGTTTAGTTTAATATTAAGTTATTAAGTTGTTAGATATTTGTTTTGTGTTTGTCCAAAAAACTTGTCTTTGATTGGCTTGAGGAAACATGGAATGATTGTTTCAAGTTTAGGTGTATCAACAAGAAAATGCTTTGGTAATGATAAAAAGTTTGAAAGGATGGTACATTGTTAAAGTATATGTTTAATGCTTTCTACAACATATCATGAATATGAAATTTATGATGTGTACAAATATCATGTCATTCATTCTTTTGCAATACTTGTTCATGTTTGAATCATTTTAGATTATAGCCAAATGTGAGGAAACTTTCCATTGTTCACTATATGCACAGGAGACCAACAATTCTTGTTTTAACTCGATTTTATTATGTTTAATCTTTCACTTGTGTTGAATTTTATGAAAGCATGAAAAGGATCAAGGCATTTTGTTTGGTTTTGAGCACAACCACTTGACCAAAAAGTAGCCTACCTTGTGAGTGAGTGAGAATTTACTTACCCCTTTGAGCCTTGTATCAGGATCCATTTTGATGTCAACTTTTGGAACTTCTACATAACTAATTACTTCATTGCTGATTTTAGATTGGATTTTGAATTATTTTTTCTTGAACCATCAACCATAAATCATGGTTTAAATTTGTACCATTGCCTTAGAAAGTTTGGGAGCATTCACATTACAATGATTGGTTGCATTCAAGATGGGGAGAAAAGGTTGGTTGTTATGAAGTTGAGAAAATAAAAATAAAAGTGAAAAAAAATCATTGAAAAATAAAAAATAAAATAGCAAATAAATTATGCTAATAAGTTGTGTGCAATGGTGTAACAATTGGGAAAAAAAGAAAAACGTGAATGAATTTGTGAATGCTTGAGAATTTGAGAAGTGATCACTCTCATTTGTTTAGGAAATAGTTTTTGTTTCAATTACCTTGAAATATGACCCTTCTTTGTTAACCATTACAACCCTTGAAAGTCCTTTGTGATTTATGCTTGTATGCTTTCAATAGGAGTTTTTTTAGATGAATGCATAATTTGATCAAGATGTTAGCAAAATTGTTGGGTGTGAGTCAAGTCCCTCGTGTTTATTCTTCACCTATTGATGAAGTTGTGTGTATATGTGATTCATCTTTGAAAATATATTGCTTTAGAATTTTTGACATGTGTTTTGTGCTTAGAGTTTGTTTCATGAGTATGGTATCGTTATAGTATAGTGGTAAGCATCTCTTTGATTGTACTTTTGAAATTTGAACCATGTGTCGCAACCTGAAAAATACAAGGGTGCGAAAAAACAACCGGCGAAAGAAAATGACAGAAGAGTCGCCACCGTGCGTTATTTATCCCAAAGGAGGGAAAGGAAACACTCGAAGTAAACCTGAAGAGAGGAAAGGAAAAGACAAGGTCTCGCAACCAAATCTTGGGTTCGGGAGTCGATTATACGAAGGGAAGGTATTAGCACCCCTACGTATCCGTAGTACTCTACGGGATCCGCTCTTGTTGTTCTTGTCTAAAGGGTGTGTGTTTATCTAATGTACTATTTACTAAAAGAGGGGTCAAAAGAAAATGACTCGCACGGATGTCGCATCCACTGCATACGTATCTCATCTGAATATGAGAATCAGAGTCTTCGTAGCTCGGCTACCTATGGGTGAAAGAGATGTGTGCTCGCCAAGACATCGCGTCTTATGCCTACATATCTCATCTGGAATGAGAATCAGAGCATAATGTAGTTCGGCTAACTAACGGGAACAAAAGTCTCGATTGCAACTAGGGCAAGAGAAAGGGAAGGTCTCGATCGCAGCGAGGGCGAGAACAAACAAAGATTAGTTGTTAGTTGTCAGTCTAACTCGGTAAGACCTCGCATCTTGTGCCTACGTATCTCATCTGAACATGAGAATCAGAGTTTCCGTAGTTCGGCTACATAGGGATTGCCATCTGAATATGGACTTACAAAAGGAGGACACCAGTTGTGTCAAAGGAGAGTGGGCGATGTGTTCACGTCCTAGCAGTAGGTGTCGCAGCTCGCTGAATCGAGTCTTAGGCAGTTACCTCTTTGCAATAGAACGGACTACATGCCACAAGATCGGAGACGCTCGGAAAGGTCTAGAAGAAATGGGGAAGTTCTGCCCTAGAGTTGTCATGCAATATGTACTTAGGTGTTAGGATTTACAAATCTACATTCGGAAAAGCGTCATTTATCTCTACTCAACAATCGTGGCCGAAACATTGTTTTGTATCTCTTAAGACAATATATCTTTCATTTTAAAAGGTTTTTGATTGGTCACACGGCGGCGATAAAAAAAGTTTGATTGGTTGGATGTGCTTTGAGTGATGGCGAGAACTAGGATTGGCGAGATATACATCTCGAATCCTAGCCTCAGGAGTGCATGGTATACACCATGTTCCATTTCCATCTTTATTTGCAAAAGTGTTTAATAGAGATTAAGTATTTTTAGGTTTGATTGAGAAAGGGTTTGAAGAAACCGCATTGACAATTTTAGACGATGGCGAGAGCTAAGATTGGCGAGATATACATCTCGAATCCTAGTCTCAGGAGTGCATGGTATACACCATGTTCCATTTCCATCTTTATTGAAAAAGTGTTAAATAAGAATTAGGTATTTTGAGTTTTGTTGTGAAAATGACTTGACCTAGATCAAGTATTGATGGACGTTTGAGAAAGATTTGAATGAGTGTTTGAGAAAACAAAGTGGGTAAATTGGATGATGGCGAGAGCTAGGATTGGCGAGATATACATCTCGAATCCTAGTCTCAGGAGTGCGTGGTATACACCACGTTCCACTTCCATCTTTATTGAAAAAGTCTTGACTATGAATTAATATTTTTTGAGTTTTTATTAGAGAAAATGGCTTGACGTTGAATCAAGCATTTGATGAAAGTTTGGAAGAACTGTAATGGAATAGGAGGGAGAAATGAATTGATTTGTTTATTGAGAAAATATTCGACGTTGGATCGAGTCATATTTTTGTATTTTTAGAAATGGTTAATTTTACTCTTGTGTTAGTGTCTAAAACAAATAGAGAAATAAAACAATACAACATTATATACACATTGGGGAAGTGGGGTACATTTTGTCAAATGGGGATTCAAAATCATGAAATAATTAGATCGGGCCCAAACAACAAAATGATGCGAAATATGAGTGTAAGTGCAAGAGAACCGGCTCATTGTAAGAAAGCCCAAGAGTAAGCTATGTGAGGTTGATGGCGATGCTTAAAAAGCAATCGACTTACAAGGGTGTGGAAAAATGGGCTCGATATTAAATCGAGAAAAATATGATTTTTATAGTTTAAAAATGGCTTTGAATGAATGATGAAATTAAAAGAAAGCAGATCAACCATGAGTATAATAAAAACATAAACATAAAATAAAATGCTAAAAGAAAATAAAATGCAAATGCTGAAAGAAATAAAAAGCTTAATACAGGTATCGAACCCACTACACTAAAGACCTTAGAAACCACCCCTCTCCACCAGACCACTCATGACTAGTTGTTATTTACAATGCTAATTTAGATATATAAACTAAGATAGAACAAAAATTAGAATTAAAATAAAAAAAACTAATAAAAAAGGAAAACTGTTGGACTACCACATTCAAACCCAGCCGCTTGACTGTTGGGTTTTTCAATGAGGGATAAGTTGAAAACATAAAACAATTATTAACTGATATCTTAGGAATTTTAAACAAGATCTTTAATATTTTCAAAAACCTATCCTATTTAAAATGAATTAAAGAAAAGAAAATAAATAAATTGGAAAAGATGCAGATTGCCCTCAACCTCACTCTCTCCCCAATCTCACAGACTCGCTCTCTCCACCCCACGTCTTCAACCTCTCGTCTCTCTCACACTCTCACGAGCTCCTCTCACAAACTCGTCTCTTACAAACTCACGAATCCCTTTCAAACTCTCAGCAAAGCTCGCTCAATCGCTCTCAACCTCACTCATTCAAACTCAGATGCTCAAACGTTAACCAAAGAGCGTAAATCCACGGTTTCAAAAAAAACCTCAAGCGGAAATCTCACCTTCGATGACAACGACGAATCAGGTGCTTAAATCTTTCGCCTCCTCTCTTCCAATATTGGCTTTTTTTTTATTTGGGATTTAGGGTTTTGATTTTCTTTTAAGTTTCAATTCCGCCTCCGATTTTTTCGTTGTCCATCCCTTCACTGATTCGTTTTCTATTTATGCTTTACAAATTAGGGTTTCAAAGGGTGTCTTTGATGTTCCAGAAGAGTAACTCTGCAAAGCACTTTGGATGTTCTCAGAATCAAATCGCCCTGTTAATGCTAAAACCGAAAATGGTATTCTGAGCTCGTGCTTTCTTCCTTATTTTTGTCTTAATTCTAATTTGGGAATTTTTCTGACTTTTAACGCTTTGGTAATTAATTGCGTTTTTTTTGTTTTACCGCAGTGAAAAAATGGAGCATTGGTTTGATTACAGCTCTGGTTTTGATGATCGGGTAACTGAGACAAAATCGGTATCATGAAGTTTTCAGCATGAGCATTTGCTTGTGAGATAGGTCTTGCTGCTGTCATGATTTCTGGACCAGTTGAAGTTGGAGACGACACCGTGTGTTCCCGTTGGTACTTCTTTTTAAGCGTCTTGTTAGCATCTGGCGTGAAACTTCCAACTACAATTTGGATAGGACCAGCAGCTGTAAGTAGACCAGCAACAGAACCTCCAATCACTCGGCCGTCAGGACCAACAAGTGAGACACTCGATCCACCATCGCGATTTCTTATGCCGCTAGTGTCTGAGACCGTATATGATCCAGACAAAGATAAGATCTCAAACCGACCCTCATAAGTCAAAATACCACCACCGGAAGAACCGAGTTGACATAGTGTGGCTTTAGAGATAGCTCCATTGGCAGAAAGAATGCATATCGCTCTTGGACTCTTCTGCGCAAATGACAAGATCTTCCCGCCAACATCCTCTCCGGTATTAATAGTAACCACATGCGGTGTAAAATCCACAACAACTGTGCTTGCAAACACTTCACCAAAAGAAGAAAGGATTTGGTACATGATAGGCATGTTGGCATGTTCAAAGTCAGGTAGTTATGATATCTTGGCAATGTTGATATTTCCTGCTAGTTGTTCTTGGTTTTGTTACCTTGTTAGTGAACTGATATGCTTGACAGTTTGTTAGCATGTTCCATGACAGGTTCAAGGCTGGATTGGTGTGATGGAGAATTATGGTGCATCATTGTCTAGCTCCTATTTGAGAACATGCCAGTTGATTTTTGTAGGCTGCTACAAGATGATGACAGGGTGCAAGTGTAAGGTGTATCATGGTGAGTTCAAAGCCAACATTCATGTGCATTGTTTTGTCAAATTGACCATGTATGTGCCATGTTTGATCATGTGATTGTGGTATTTGATTGATGGTGAAAGCAGGACTATGTCCATCAAAGGAGAGTCACGCTTGGCAAGGCAAAAGTGACCAAGTCACGGCATGGTAAGTGTGGTCTTGAAAATGGGCCATGTCTTGCACTCAGGTAAGCAATTGGATTTGCAGCCTTGTTAGCCATTCAGTTTGATATGGCATGGTTTAGATTTTGGTTTGTCACCTACTGCATTGTAAGAGTTTGAACTTGGTTGCTTTTATGTTGGATGCAGGCCATTTTTTTTGCTTCATCATTTGGCTAGCCTTTTGGTCATGAGTGGGCATTTTATGCAGAGTTCACACATGTTGGGTTCAGTGTGTATGCTGATGTTTCCCTGTAGAAGACAACTACATTCAACCCGTTTGTTTGAAACACTGTCACAGCCCTTTATAACATTCCTGTAGAACGGCTTCTCAACAACGATGACTTTAAGATCATTCAAAATACCGAAACCAGATTGCTTAAGTTGAATATATTTATCATGATGAGATTTATAAATGTAGCGCTGAGCATATGGAAGAGTAATATTGATCAATGACTCCTTAAAGCTACAATCAGATAGACCATAATATATTGCCTCACGAGTTACCACCTCCGAGATAGCTGGAATACCTAAATTTTTCATAAGGAAAGAAATTTTTTTATTTTGGACGATGCCACCATAGAATGAATTTTTTCAGATGAACAGAACTAGGAGTTATAAAAGCACCTTCACCATCAAGTGTTTAATATGTTCTCTTTAAATAGCATACAACAATGCCATTAATTCAATAGACATTGAAATAATGTAAATTGGGATTTCTACTCACTGTAACACAAAAGTGATCTTGCACCAACAATGCTGGTAACAACAACATTGAATCTTAAAGTTAAACTAAATAAAAACCAATTGAACAAAAGTCTCAAGAGACTTTACTCCATTATGTTCCGTTCCATTAAGTTGATCATCTCCCAAATGCAGTCACGAAGCCTCTTACTCTGTTCTTAACCAAAGCAAAGAAACTCAAAGATGTGTAAAACATATTATCACACACCCTTTTACACAACTTGACCCATCATATGCTTCTAGGTGTAAGCTTCTCAGTGCAGCTGGACTGGTTATTACACCCAAGCAATAATTGATTTTATCACATGATCAAAGGTCCCATGTCTTGCTTGACCAAGGGAAAATAATCACTCCATCTCGAGACAACATGGCGAGGCCCATAGATTCATGGAATAGCAGGTGATGATAAGTCTAAACGAACCAGTCAGTGGGTAGACTCGTGACCAAATGAAATGGTCATGAGGAGAAAAGAAAAATAAATGAGTAAATGGAAAAAAAATTCAGGACCAAAATCGGGGTATGACACCATGCATTTGTTTCCATTTGTAAAAACTTGTTGATCATGATTGCTTGGTGATTGCCTTTGTTTCCTTTAGAGTAATTTATTCTTGTTTGAGGACAAACAAGTTCTAAGTTAGGGAGAGTATGATAAGTGCTAATTTGTGGTAATTTTTTGTGTGAATAATTGGCACTTATTGACTTGTTTCAATTGATTTTCTTACATAAACCTCAACTTTTGCGTATATATTATAGAGTTTGCGTTATCATGTAAATATTGCTTAGTTTGATAGTTTCAATCTCTTTTTATAGGTTTTCATGCATAATTAAAGCGTTGGAATCAAAGGAAAAAACATGGTTCCAAGCAAGACCTAAAATAACACTTTTGAAGATTCCAAGTTTTTCTGCTAGGGCTTATCACGGTCCTAGCGCGCTTAGAAAAAGAGGGACAGGAAGAAATTGCACTTTTCGTGCTAGGAGCATGCTTTGAGCGTGCTTAGCGCACTTGTGCTAAGAGAGGGCTAAGCACGGTCCTAGCATGAGTTATGAAGGTTTCTATTTTTCATCGTGGTCGCACTAAGTGAGCTCTGTACGGGTTTAGCATGATTTCACTTTTTCAGTCCCTATATATTCATTTGTACAAATTTTTTAGGGATGGTTTTGGGAATTTTTAACCATAATTCCATCAGAACAATTTTTTAGTTAGGAGAGCTAGAGTAGCTTAGAAATAACAAGTTAGGATGCTTCTTGAAGATTCAGAGTTGGATTTGCCCATCTCATTAGGAAATCATGGTGGGTGCTTGTTCCTCTTCATTCTTCTCCTTGTAATCCCTTTCTTGTTGGGTTTGTATGTAAGTTCACTTTTATAGTATGCATTTTTATTAATCATCACATTATGTATGATCTATTCACGAATCTATATCGATGTTATCCTTGTTTACTTGTTTATTTATTGATTTAAACTGTTATTAAGAAATACTCTTCGAATCTAGATCTAGGATAATCATTTGTTAGATTCTAAACTCTAGACATATATTTAGGTCTAACATTCACGTGGGTATCGAATCTTAATGCTCCGTATTATTTGATAGGCTGAGAGATCATCGATTAAATAATATGGTAGAACTCTCGACGGAAGTTCCATACATTAACTCTATTGTGAGCGATATTGATGAATGTTTAGGTTGTGCATAACTGGTTGGTAAATTACATGTTTGTATGGTGGATGAAATAAAATCATGTAAAGCTCTCAGATTTCTCCGAAGCTTTATTTATTTATTCATTCGTTTTACATAGTTAAGCTTTTAAATTCAAATTTTACAAAACCAATCTTATAAACATAGAGATCGTTGAACGACATTTGATAGCGCACTAATCCCTGTGGAGACGATAAAACAAAATACTTATGTTTGCTTGTTGCTTTACCGCAACCAACAATAGTGCATAAGGACTTTAATGACAGTACCCTATTTTTGGGCTATCTGTTATGGGAAAGTTCAATGGTTAGATATTTTTTAAGAGGTGTCTGCGCCAGTTTGGGTATGTTCAGGGCACCCCTCAACCACTCCCTGTTATGCCATATGAGGGCATTGATATATGGTTTATATCTAACATTGTCATAAGTGTCATTGTTATTAGAGATATTGTAGTAGAAGTGCAGTTCCCTGGGCAGTGTGAAGATGGTTACTTAGAGTGGTATGTTACGGTATCACACTTTTACATCATCCCACCTGCTCAGTCAACTGATGATGCTAAACCTTCCCATGACAGAGAACCTTCAGATAACATGCCACCATTTACCTCGCCTCTACCTAATATGATTGACCAATAATGGTTGTAGAGGACGACACTTCTTTCAGATAACCTCATGGGTTTGGCAAACTCACATGGTGAGATGTATGCTTTGGCATCGCAGATAACACACATTTCCCGTGGTGGAAATGTGTAGATTTTATTAGTTTGTTCATTATTTATTGCCGCTGACATTATTTTGGATTTGTACTGAATTATTTGTATATTGTTGACTCTTTAGTTTAACATTTCATTAGATGAAAATTAGCATTACATTACTGATGGATGAACATAACTTAACATGAAAATTGCTCAACATAACATAAAAATAACATTAATATAACTTAAACACTGCTATATGATTCAGGATGTTTCAACACCTTGCTAATATCTTCAAAAGATCTGGGAATTGTTGCATCCACCTTGATCGAGCCTTTTTTAATATTGGTGATGTGTGCCCTATATGACTTTTAAATCTTCATCTGACTTTAGCTCAAACTTACTAGAAATAAAATTCCCCTCATTATCGATTGATGGCGAACAATTCTCGATCTTAATCACCTTTCTATTTTCAGTATGGTGCATAGGATTATCTAGTTTAGATCCAGATCACCAAGAGGGGTGTCCTATGTTAACCTAAAATCAACTAGAGGGTTCACGTTGTTGAAATACACAAAAGCAAGATACCAATAATGAGACTTTATGATATGTTTTTTAACAACATATCATGCATATTTATACAAGTTTAGAATCAATATGGACCACTCAAAATTGTCGGTGCCATTACAACCCTACAAAAGTGTCGCCAAATCTCAACCATTGAAATTTAACACTACGTATTTTTAGTGTTATGAGAAAAATCCGATAATCAATAGAAGTTTTTTAAAAAATAGGTAATCTCATTAGTTTTTCAAACAAATATATAATTTAACACTACCATATTTTTCATGGTTATGCCAAAAATTTGTTAATCTCTGGTGCTTTTGAGAAAGACCGATAAATTTTGACGAACAAATTTTTTTTTTTAACCGATAAAAATGCATATCAGATTTCATTAACGGACTATCGATTTTTTGTCTATTTACCTCAATTTTTATTACACTGTCAAAAATTTTGGACAAGGATATTTTTTAAATTATGAAAAATGGGGTGGGGCAGGTTTATTTTTAAGGGTTCCAGAATAAAATCTCCTAATTATAAAGCAATTCAATCAACATGGACCAAAATTTTATAATCATTTGAGCCCAATCCAGAAAAGACTTTTGCTACCAATTAAGAAATGAGAGAAATTTTCTTCACACCAAACAAAGTTGTCTCAACTTTGTGGAGACCTTGTATAGATTAGTCGCAGTTTAATCATGACAAAAAAATAGAGACCATATTGAACTAGGCTTTAATGGTGACAAATATTTTATGAGGTCTTATATAACCACAATCTAACCGTAAAAAAAATTGGCCTTGTGCGGTAGCCTACCTTATGCACCCTCAAAGACAGCTTTGACACAAAATTAATTGTGTTCAAAAATAAATTTGAGGGTAGCTCTTTAAACCCCTTGGGGTGCTTCTTCACTACCATGAAAATTTAAAAATGCCCCTTTTCTCCGAAGATACATATTCGGACACGCCTTTTTTCACACACCGTTCAACACAAATGGATGAGCCACCCTTATTTTTCCAAAATTTAATCTAGAGATTTATCTCAGTATAACATAGGGGTGAGTCCGAAGATACATCTTCGTAAATACCATTAATTCAAAATTCATTGGGTGTCACAAAGATGCATCTCTGGACACATTTCGTACATTAATTTGCGACAGACCCTTCCCTCTTCCTCTTTCATTTTCTGAATACTCACTCAAAAAACTCTATTTGAGCTCTTTTTCTACAAACCATTTCCAAACCCCATTTGAGCAAGTTTCATAAAGTTTACTCACTTCATTATACTTCATTTGCTGTAAAGTTACTCACTTCATTCAACATTATCATCCATAACTCTAATTTGGTAAGTATCTTATTTCATTATTTTTTTTTGTGTTTTGAATTAAATTTTAGGTAACATGTGTTGTTTAAGTTGCACTAGATACTAGTAAAATCGAAATAGGTAGCTGATAGAGACATGTATTATCATTTCATTTGAGGTTAAGGAAGCAATTGGTATTTCTCCCATTGATGAAAATCACAAGTTCATTCAGAGATGCATCTCTGAATTCTCCCTATGATGATTTCGGAGATGTATCTCCGAATTTGTATCTGACTGTATTTCGGTTGAGTTATTGATGTGAGTTTCTATTTTTATTACAGGTGTAATGGCTGAAAACAACCCGAACATAATTAGGCTCGGTTGTGTGTCCCAACACACATATTTACAATGTGAATGGACTAGGGGCAAGGTCACGAGGCCACAAGTTGATGATACCTTGTTTGATGGTTCACATGGTCGAGGTTCACAACCACTTGATTTTACTTCCCATAGCCTCCTGTCTCAGGTATCTACTTCACGAGGCTACACATCCCTTGCTTATGAAGCCTTTAAATCCCAGGAGGAACCCGATGTTAATGCCCTTGTATATAGTTATCCAGGTGTCACATTAGATACCTCATTACTTCATATATACGGAGATCATGCTGCTATGCATGTCTTGGAATGAGAGGTACATTTATTTACCTTTGATTACATCTGTTTTAAACCAATTTTATCGCAACCAATGGTGAATTTTTTTTAACAAAAGCGTCCATATTTAAAATCCATAAACCATATAATAAAGATATTGGATTTGGAACAACACAACTCTGACTGGTTTAAGAATGTTATCCACTAATTTGGTATTGTCAATTTTTTAGTTGTTATGTACACTACCATAAACCATGACATGAAAGCGACATATGTACAGAGATGGCATTTAGAGAGGTCATATTTCCACCTTCCTATTGGAGAGATGACCATCACCCTAGATGGCGTCTCATTCCTTTTTGTATCTTTCCATTAGGGGAAAATTACTAGACCACGGAAGGATCAGTCGATAGGAAGCTAGTGAGATACTAATTACATATTTGGGGATTGAACCAACAGACACCGCAAATGAGGTATTTGACCCCAAAGGTGCTCATGATAGATTAAATTTTTTAAAGAAATATATAAAGACCACCTGCAAATGGATATGGATGCTGATGGTGATGATATGTATGTTGAGTACCACCGATAGTGTGTGTTAAGGTGTTACCTCTTGTTCTGGGCTGGCACGTCCATGTTTGTGAAAAAAATTGCAACCTACGTCAATGAGATCTATCTTAGATTCTTAATCGACTTGACGATGATTCACGATGCAATTCTGGTATCAGATATGAGATGTCGAAGGTAATGTCACGACACTAATATCTGAACAATACAAACAGGATAAAAGATAAAGAACAGTAATGCAAGAGACACAAGCAATTGTTAACCCAGTTTAGTGCAAACTCACCTACGTCTGGGGGGCTACCAAGCCAGGAAGGAAATCCACTAAACAAAATCAGTTCAAAGACTCTCAATAAACAACTTCAAGTTACAGTCTTTTCACCTAATCTCTACCCGTGTGACTTCTACCTAAGAACTCGTAGATATGAGATCCTACTCACTCCCCCTCAATCACAGCAGTGATATAAAACAAGAATTACAATAAAAAGAAGACATTCTTCAAAGACACATACTTGATCTTACTTAAAAGCTTCAATCAAGTAAACACACACTCATGCTTCAAAGCTTAGAGTGGACAAATTACAACTCAAAAATCAGACCAATTCAATCATCTATGGATGAATTGAATGGCTTACAATTCACACAACCACACAAGACTTAAACCCTTATTCTCTCTCAATATTTCGTTCGTTATTTCTTGTGTATAAAACCAGGTTTTCCATGTCCTTTATATATAAGCAATTGGCTGGGCTTGGACATCATAAAAACCTAACACTATTTTCCATTCATATCTTCTCATGACATTTGATTATATCTCTTTGGAAAATAAGTCAATCTAGTTGTAATTACTGATTGATAGCGTGTTCAATCATCTCATTAATCATACACAGATTAGCATTAAAAATGCAATCACATAATACATAACATTCAGACTGAATATTCCGTATACAGATGTCATGACATCAGTTCTGACATCTTAGTAAAATCCTGCATAATCATATTTTAAACATCCTGCAGGTACATGATATCTTATGCCAAGACAACACATGTGACAACTTGTGAACACTCTAGGTTTTACCAAAAATTTTGCCAACACAAGAACCAACAAACTCCCCCTTTGGCAAATTTTGGCTAAAACATATATCAGTCCATTTGTTCACAAGAGTAAAAAAAACATATCAGCAGTTAAGCAGCAACAGAAGTAATAACCACACATTTACTAGCTATAACAGCAACTAGTAAACACACATTAAACACATATGAGCTTCTTCTCCCCCTAAGTATGTTCAACACAGACATCTCCTTCAACAACACCTGTAACATCCATCACCCCATCAGACATCTCCTTCAACATCACCTGTACAACACAGGACATCAGCTGTCATCACATATTAACTGCAACTCTCCACATATCAGTTGTCATCACATATTAACTACAGCTCTCCACATATTAGCTTCTCCCCCTTTTTAGTCAAAATAGACCAAAGAGACCAATTAGACAAAATAAATGTCAATTAGTCCAACAGAGAATGTCACATAGAATGTTATAACATATAAAATGTTAAAACATATTGTCAGGTGTTACAGAACCATAATTATACACAGCTATATGAGCTGAGATAAAAAGAAATCCAGAGAAATCACAAAGAGAACCCAAAAATTACATCATGGCATCAAACAAGACTGCCAAAAAACATCAAACAACAAACAACAATGCATCCAGAACAGCACATCATTATAACAGGGGGACCATCTTCACCACAACTCAGTCTGAGGAGCTAGCATCTTCATCAGCTTCAGATCCAGAACTTCCAGTTGATTTATCTTGAGATTCAGACCTCTTACTTGAGGTGTGGGCATTTGTGTCCTAGGCTTGACCAACATTATCCATGTCTCCTTGATCCAAGCTATTAATCAGAACCTCCAGAGCTTCTTTCCTAGCTTTAGCCACCCTAATCCCAGTCTCCAATTCCTTACAGGTCTCTTTCAGTTCAGCAATCAGGCCACCTTGAGAGGTTGGCTTCTTCATAGCAGATGTCATGACAATGTCATTGACATGACTGCCTTCAAATAACTTGTAATGAACTGACAATGGAGGTTTTCTTCTACTAGGGATATCACTTGTGCTCAAAATACCAGGTTCTGGCTTAGGATTATCCCACAAATTATTGAGGGAAAAGCAATGGGCAGCTTCACTGCATTTGTGGAAGCATGTTTGACAATTTGTTCAAACATGAACCTTCCATAATCAAAATTAATCTTGGTTCCAATAGAAATATGATCCTTCCAAGATCATTAGGGATTGTAGAGATATGGTTTGTTGGTACCCAGTTTGCTGACCCTATCTTATGCAAGATAGCATATTTCACAGTTAATTTACCAGTAGAGAGATGCTTTTTGCTTGGCCACTCCTTGACCTATCCAACAGTTATTGTCCTACATACCTCATTGTTTGTGGCCTCTAATTCAACAGCACCTTCTATTCCTCTTCCTAGGAACTTATTGATCATAGTAGGAGAAAACTTCACACACTTTCCTCTAACAAACACCTTACAAAACTCTTTGATGTTCTTGTTAGCAATATCCTCAAGGATGTTCACCACAAACTCTTTAACAAGACCTTCAAAACATTGAGGTAACCCACTAACTATTTTCATTAAACCAGCAGACTTGAACAAATCCATAACCTCCTTAACTTCCACAGCATCCTTTCCCAGTTCTCTTTCCACAGCTACTCTCCTTTGGATTACAAATTTCCACTTGGCTGCACCATCTTCCAGATGGAAGGAAATGTTATCCAAATATACAGTTATCGACATGAGATGAGATTCACAATTACTCAGAACACAGTCATTCGCTTAATCCCTAACTTTTGCCTGGATCGCCCTTTCGGGTTTTCAATCCACCGGGATACCCATTCTTGCCTAAGTTGCCCTTTCAGGTTTTCAACTTACCGGGTGTATAATCTTTTCATTTTTAAATCCCTAATTTTTTCCCGAACCTTTCTCATTTTCTTGGTTCGTCGGGATGCCCATTTTTGCCTGGACTATTCTTTTATTGTCCAGCGGGTCTATTTTATGCGAAGTATTTTTTAACTGCGTCTGAGTTCACAGGAGAAGTGAAGTCTTCGCCATCCATCGTTGCGAGCATTAAGGCCCCTCCATCAAAAACCTTGGTGACAATATAAGGTCCCTCATAGTTAGGAGTCCACTTGCCCCTGTGATCCGTCTGAGGAGGAAGGATCCTTTTCAACACTAAATCTCCGACTTGGAAACAACGAGGACGCACTTTCTGATCAAAGGCTCTCTTCATCCGACTCTGATACAACTGCCCATGACAAATGGCTGCCATTCGCTTCTCTTCAATAAGACTCAACTCGTTGAACCTTGTTCGAATCCATTCAGCTTCGTCTAGCTTGACATCCAACAGGACTCTTAGAGATGGAATCTCCACTTCGACAGGTAGGACCGCTTCCATACCATACACAAGGGAGTAAGGGGTTGCCCCGGTCGATGTACGTACTGAAGTGCGGTACCCATGCAAGGCGAAGGGTAGCATATCATGCCAATCTCTGTACGTAACGACCATCTTCTGCACAATCTTCTTTATGTTCTTATTTGCTGCCTCAACAGCACCGTTCATCTTAGGACGATAGGGGGAAGAATTGTGATGCTGAATGTTGAAGTTCTGGCACAACTCCTTCATCATTTTGTTATTGAGATTGGAACCATTATCAGTAATGATTCTCTCGGGAATCCCATAGCGACAAATGATTTCCTTCTTAATGAAATGGGCAACCACATGTCTGGTGACATTCGCGAACGATGCTGCTTCGACCCACTTGGTGAAATAGTCGATGGCAACAAGGATGAAGCGATGCCCATTGGAAGCAGTCGGCTCAATCTTTCCAATCATGTCAATGCCCCACATTGCAAACGGCCACGGCGAAGACATCACATGCAGAGGATTCGGCGGTACATGCATCTTATCAGCATAAATCTGGCATTTATGGCACTTCCGAGCATACTTGAAACAATCTGATTCCATGGTCATCCAGTAATAACCCGCCCTTAACAATTTATTAGCCATTGCATGTCCGCCGGCATGAGTACCGAAGAAACCTTCATGAACTTCCTGCATTAACATGTCCGCCTCGTGTTTGTCCACGCATCTGAGCAAAACCATGTCGAAGTTCCTCTTATACAGCACATCGTCTTTGTTCAAGAAGAAACTGCCTGCCAATCTTCTCAAAGTTTTTCTGTCATTGTTGGATGCCCCTGCAGGGTACTCTTGATTCTTCAGAAAGCACTTGATATCGTGATACCAGGGCTTGTCATCAACCATTAGTTCAGCGGCAAACACATACGCGGCCCTATCAAGGCGCATAACATCGATCCTAGGAGCATGATTCCACCGAACCACCTTGATCATGGAGGATAGAGTAGCAAGAGCATCTGCCATCTGGTTCTCATCACGAGGTATATGATACAGCTTTACTGTTGTGAAGAAAGTCAACAGTCTTCTCGTGTAATCTCTGTAGGGGACCAGAGTAGGCTGGAGAGTGTTCCAATCACCATTTACTTGATTGATCACTAGAGCTGAATCTCCGAAGATGTCCAGAGTCTTGATTCTCAAATCAATGGCTTGCTCAATACCCAAGATACAGGCCTCGTACTCAGCTTCATTATTGGTGCACTCGAAGGTCAGACGAGCGGTGAAAGGCATGTGGGCATCTTTCGGAGTGGTAATGACAGCACCAATTCCACTTCCTCTGGCGTTGACGGCCCCATCAAACATTAAAGTCCACTTTTCATCTGGATCAGGTCCCTCCTCAACAACTGGCTCTTCGCAGTCTTTCATCTTGAGGAACATGATGTCTTCATCTGGAAAATCAAACTTCATCGGCTCATAATCATCAATCGGTTGTTGAGCAAGATAGTCTGACAGAATACTCCCCTTGATGGCTTTCTGGGATGTATACTGGATATCATACTCTGTCAGTACCATTTGCCAACGAGCAACCCTTCCGGTGAGAGCTGGCTTCTCGAATATATACTTGACTGGATCCATCTTGGAGATCAGTAAGGTTGTGTGAGTCAGCATGTATTGTCTTAATCGCTTAGCAGCCCATGCAAGTGCACAACATGTCTTTTCAAGCATTGAGTATCTCGACTCGCAGTCTGTGAATTTTTTACTCAGGTAGTAGATGGCATGCTCTCTTCTACTTGTCTCGTCGTGTTGACCGAGAACACAACCCATGAAATTGTCGAGTACCGTCAAATACATAATCAACGGTTTCCCTGGGACTGGAGGCATGAGGATAGGAGGATTTTGCAAATACTCTTTTATTTTCTCGAAAGCCCTTTGGCAATCATCATTCCACCTGATAGCCTGATCTTTCCTCAGCAATTTGAAGATTGGCTCGCACGTGGCTGTTAGATGAGAGATGAACCTTGCAATGTAGTTCAACCTCCCTAAGAAACCACGGACTTGCTTCTCTGTTCTTGGCTCGGGCATTTCCTGTATTGCTTTCACTTTGTCAGGATCCACCTCAATCCCTTTTCCGCTAACAATAAAACCTAGCAATTTTCCAGATCTCACCCCGAAAATGCACTTGTTCGGATTAAGCCTCAGCTTGAATTTCCTTAAACGCTCAAACAGTTTCTGCAGATTCACCAGATGTTCTTCTTCTGTCTGAGATTTGGCAATCATATCGTCCACATAAACCTCGATTTCATGATGAATCATATCATGGAACAGAGTCACCATAGCTCGTTGATATGTTGCCCCAGCGTTTTTCAGACCAAACGGCATCACCTTGTAGCAGAAGGTGCCCCATGGGGTTATGAAAGTTGTCTTCTCCATGTCTTCTGGTGCCATCTTGATTTGGTTATAGCCAGAAAAGCCATCCATGAAGGAGAATACCGAGAACTGAGTTGTGTTATCCACCAAAACATCGATGTGAGGTAATGAGAAATCATCTTTAGGGCTAGCTCTGTTCAGATCCCGGTAGTCGACACACATCCGTACCTTTCCATCCTTCTTAGGTACTGGAACGATGTTTGTGACCCATGGCGGATAATTGGTAACCGCTAGGAACCCTGCATCCAACTGTTTCTGCACTTCTTCCTTTATCTTTACAGCCATCTCTGGTCTTGTTCTTCTGAGCTTCTGCTTGACCGGAGGACAACCTTCTTTGAGAGGCAAGCGGTGTACCACGATGTCTGTGTCAAGCCCTGGCATATCCTGATAAGACCAAGCGAAGACGTCAACATACTCTTGCAACAGTTCAATCAACCCCTTCTTCACATCATCTTCCAAAGCAGCCCCTATCTTGATTTCTTTCTTGACGTCCTCGGTGCCAAGATTAATCACTTCAGTAGACTCTTGATGCGGTTGAATGACCCTTTCCTCCTGTTTTAACAGCCTGGCAAGTTCTTCAGGGAGTTCACAGTCTTCATCACCCTCTTCTTCAGCTTGGAAGATTGGATTTTCGAAGTCGAAGCGAGCCATAGCAGAACTGTTATCAATAGGATCCGGTGATGTGCATCTGCATGAGTGATGGTATGTGCTTATGAGTGTGAACAGTGAGTGAAAACTAAACAAAACATTGCCAAATATTTTTATTCTTTTGAAATTTTGAAAACTGTAAAAATAGAAAAACAGTGAACAAGATTTTGAATGCAAAAGACATCCTTCATTTATGATAAACAATGCAGGTATTCACATAGATGAGCCCTACAATGAGTCATTACGCCCTGGGCGGAACGCAAGACTTGGACATGCATGAATAAACAAAGAAAAATTACTCCTCTAGAAGAGTGACTTGGACAATCTCTTCAGAAGACCAATTGTTGATGACTTCACCCGGGATCCTCGGACGCACCCAGTTGTCGATGTCGCAATCGCTATCCCCATTTTCATCGTTGATCACAGAAATCTGGCCATATTGGATGACGCCAACACTGGAGAAAGTAATCGGCCCCTGACGAGTCTGAAGTGCTGAAGTTGTAAAAGTCAGCGTTGGTTGATACCCAATCCCGAACTTGTCGTCTTTCACTGGTAACTCCAACAGACGCCCCCAACCGGGAGCAACACCGGAATCCACCAAGGCTTGTGCCTGCTTGAAGGATGAGATAGAGGCACCTGCTTTAACCTCTTCCACCGGAGCTGCATCCTTGATCTGAACTGACTCAAAGGCCTGACACAGGGTCTCATGAATTTCACCTTCCACCTCTACATACTTGAATGTAGACAGGTTACTGACCAGGATGTCCTCCTCACCACAGACAATGATAATTCGTCCGTTGACCGGGAACTTAATCTTCTGATGTAGTGTTGAGGAGACTGCCCCAGCATTGTGGATCCAAGGACGACCCAGAAGGCAACTGTACGAGGGACTGATATCCATCACATAGAATACGGTGTTGAAGGTTTGTGATCCAATCTGAATTGGCAATTCTACCTCTCCAAACACCGACCTCTTAGAACCATCGAAGGCTCTCACCATGAGATCGGAAGGTTTCAAGATCAAACCTTCTACTTCTAACCTTGACAGGGCTCTCTTGGGTAGCACATTGAGAGAGGAACATGTATCCACCAGAACATGAGATAACACGGTGTCTTTGCATTCCATTGAGATATGCAAAGCTTTGTTATGGTTGCGTCCAGCTGGTGTTAAGTCAGAATCAGTAAAACCCAACCCGTTGCTTGCATGAACATTTGCAATGATCCCTTCTAGTTGGTTTACTGAGATCTCCTGAGGCACATATGCAGCATTAAGGACCTTCAGAAGTGCCTCCCTGTGTGCCTCTAAACACAACAGGAGTGAGAGAATGGATATCTTAGACGGCGTCTGAATCAACTGATCGACTACTTTGTAGTCGCTTTTCTTTATAATTCTTAAGAGCTCGTCCACATCATTCGAGAAAGTAGGCTCTGAGCCAGTCTGGGGTGCAGAAGTGCCCTCATTTACAACTTGTTTGCCTTTGGCCTTAACCGCGGCATCAGTGCTCTCAGTTTGGGTAACGGGTGGCGAGAATAGTCTGCCACTCCTGGTGAATCGCCCGATTCCACCAACATTGTCCACTACGGAACCTTCAACTTCGAGTTCAGACTTCTGACCCTCTTCTACCTTCAAAGGTCGTTCCACCCCATGATCGTGTGTGTATACACTCCCCCCATAATGCCAAGGAATGACCCTATCGCTTGTGAAAGGTAAAGGACCAGGGGTTGTGATTGTCATAGCGGCTGGTGGCACTGGTTGCGCTTCTGGCACACTGATCTGATTAGTCGGGTAAAAGATGGTGATAGTAGCGACATCATAGTCATACTCAGGAATCTCATTCATTGAAACAAAAACATCCGGAACACCGGAATCAAGTTCAGTTACATCAAAATCAGACAAATTGTTTGGTATATCAGCAACAACATTTGAAAAATTAAATACATCAATGGGAAATACACAGTCAGCAGGAACAACATCTGTGAATTCTTCAACAGCATCTTCAAACACCTCTTCAACTACCCCTTCAGCAAACTCTTTGACAGACAAGTCTTCAACTTGGAGGGTACCATTGTCAAGCAAGACCTGGATACCCTGCTGCAGCTTCAAGCAATCCTTACCCTGTGTAGCGCAATCCAAACAACCTTTCCCACAACTGGGGAAAACATCGGCCTTCAGCAAGCATTCCTTAATTTCTAACAACGGAGTCTTCAACTTCAACACATCCCTAATGGACTTGGCTTCTTCTTTCAGCATATTCACGTTTGCACCACCATGTTGTGGCATGGGATTGTTGACGACATTAGGAGCCGGTGCAAGGTTGATAGCCTTTGAATCTATGAGGTCCTGAACTACGTGCTTAAAAGCTTTGCAGTTCTCAATATTGTGGCCAGGTGCCCCAGAGTGGAAACTACACCTAGCTTTGGCATCGTAACCCACCGGAAGTCTACCAACCGGAGGAGCCAGAGTGCGTAACTGCACAAGTTATAGTTGTTGAAGACTTGTAAGCAGCTGAGCGTACGACATTGGAAGAGTGTCGAAATGCCGGTCCATCATCCTCTGCCTCTGTTGATAGGCGGGTTTGTTACCTGGCTGTTGTTATTGTTGATACTGAGTTTGCTGATGTTGTGGTTGTTGTTGTTGTAGTGGTGCTGCAGCCGGGATAGTCACAGCTGCAACATACGGTCGCTGATGATAGTTTTGAAAATTATTCCTCCTGTTTTGATATGAAGACACAGAATTCACACCCCCTCCCTCTGCTTCTGTCCTCCCATAAATGGCTTCTTTACTCCTGATGAAGATCCACCTCCATTGTGGCTCTTGTAGGTCTTCAGGTAATTCTCTACCCTCTCTCCGGTAGAGACCACATCAGCAAAATTGGAGGCATTGCACCCCACCAGACGCTCCAGGTAAGGTCCAGGCAACGTATTCATGAACATGTTGGCCATTTCCTTTTCCAACATGGGAGGTTGAACACGGGAAGCTGTCTCCCTCCAGCGTTGAGCGTATTCCCTGAAGCACTCACTGTTTTTAAGAGACAGGTTCTGGAGTTGAGTTCTGTCCGGGGCCATGTCTGCATTATACTGGTATTGCTTCACGAAAGCTTCCGCCAAATCCCTCCAGCAACGGATATGGGCTCTATCCAACCTCATGTACCATTCCAGGGATGCCCCAGCTAGGCTGTCCTGGAAGAAGTACATAAGTAGCTTCTCGTCATCAGAGTATGCAACCATCTTTCGGAAGTAGGCTTGCACATGGGTCTTCGGGCAAGAGCTACCATTGTACTTGTCAAAGATTGGGACTTTGAACTTCGGTGGGACCCTCACGCCTGGGACCAATCCCAAGTCAGAAACATCTACCCCCGGGGGGTTTTGTCCTTCTACCGCCTTCAGCCTCTCCTCTAATCTCCTGAACATGGGATCCATACCATGGCCCAAACCAAAGTCTTCTGGCAGCAAGAACTGATCATCTTGATCATCGTGAATGGGTTGTTGATCGTGGTTGTTATGTGGGATCGGGACAGGCCCCGGTCCATTAACCTCTGCAATTGGAGGATCAGTCACGACCTCTGGTTGAGTAGTTGCGGGATTCCTTTGTATCATTTGTCTAATCTCTTGTTGTCCTTGCGCTACTCCCTGAACCACATCCATGAATTGGTTCATGCGGACCCTCATCTCAGCAAGTTCTGCTTGTAGACTTTCCATTACTTTCTGCTGGTTTCTGCGGGTTCCGTACCGGTGAATTCCTGAATCAACTATCCTGCTAGTGGAACACCAAATAATATGAGAACACCGCAGTGGTACCTGTTATGCAAGATATGAAAATGAATATGTAAATGCAATAACATGTTTATCAAATCCAAAAGGTATTCTACCTCCTTGATTCCAGTCTCACATCAGGTGAATAATGCAAGAAGACCGAGTCATGGATAAACTTCTGAGATCAATATGCAATAAAGGGAAACCATCATACAAACAAGTTCAAGGAAAGGGGCCTTAGCCGAAAGTACATCAAAAGAGGATCTCCACAACAAGCCTGTGGATCATCACCACACAACAACAAAGCAATAAGTAAAAGGAGGAGCAATAATCAGGGCTCAGCCTCCTGTGTACAAACCATGAGGACTGCTCCTCACTTCAGCCAGCAATGCTATCGTGTCAGGATGATCTGGGAATTCTATCAAACGCCGGATAAGCAGATTCCTTTGGTGAATAACTCCATCCAACTCGTTGATGTGCTCTCTGTAGTAATTCCCATCATCTTCTCCGAATACCTCTTCAAGTCTGGATTTCTTCAAACCTGCCAACACCTTAAGTTCTTCAATCTGTCCTCGAGCCTCATTGAGTTGATCGGTGATGTAACCATTGGTAGAACGGGCGCACAGAAGCTCATTGTTCTTCTCCTTCAGCAAAGTCTTCAATTTCTCCATCTGACCAGTCAGTTCGGTCACCATCTCCTCCTCCTTTTCCTTCCGAGAAGTTGAAAATGCATCCCATCGCTCTTGCCACCCTGCCAATTTACCATGAGCATCCATTAACTGTTGCTTGACTCGCTTCAACTTAGAACTGGATGATCCCAAGGCCTTGTCTGTCTTCCTGAAGAAGTCCACCTCCACAGCTAATTTCCTTTCTGCTTCCCCTTGCAATCTGACGGCTTCCCCCTTCTGATATTCTGCCTCATGGAATTGATGCATATAGTCTTGCAACTTCACACTTAACTCCGAGTTTTCAATTTGAAGCTCCTCCATGGCTTTCTTCAATTTGTCATACTCCTCTTGGCTCACCATTGTTGACTGCGCAGGAGTAGGTGGATACAAAGGTTCTTCAATAGGAAACGGCAGACCAAACTCTTCGACTCTTCCTTGAAGCCACTCTCCATACTGAGGGTAAGTTCTACAATCTCCTTTTCCAAGCACAGTTCTTCCTCTCTTGATCACCTTGAGCCAGGCCTCTGCTACCTTACGGGATACAGTCAAATCAGGCGAAGAATGGAAAAACAGTGATTCTTCCACATCCTTTTCCAAAGGCGGAGTTCTTAAAGCATATCCAAACTGTCTAACCGCTAGAGAAGGATTATAGTTGATTCCTCCTCTTCTTCCCACCAACGGTACATTTGGGAAGTTCCCACAACTGTGAATAATATCCGCCCGAAGCAAGCTCCGGTCAGACCACCAAGAAATATCTTCAGCTCTCAACCCCATCAATCTCTTCGACCAACTCAACGAGTCCTCGACATCAACGAACGCTCCTGATTTGGGTAGGTGAGAACTGAACCACTTATAAAACAAAGGCGCACAACAATTCAACAATCCTCCTTTTCTATTCTCATTCCTGTGGTGCACCGAATGAAAGAAATCTCCTAGCAAGGTCGGCACTGGATTTCCCAACACGAAGAGGCGTATTGCATCCATGTCCACAAATTTGGCAACATTAGGGAACAGGACAATCCCATACACACAAAGAGCCAACACAGCATTGGAACCCCTCTGGTCACCATCTTCAAGTTTCTTCTTTGCTTCTCCCAGCAAGAAACTCAAATGAAAACCACTGACTCCTCCCTTCTGACACATATTAGCCTTCAAGACTGATTTCCCCAAATATGTGGCCGAAGCAACCATGCTGAGATCGGGCAGAAACTCAGAACTGTAGAACAACAACTGTGACTTGATAGGAACTCTGAGAAAACTGGAAATCTCCTCCAAAGTAGGAACCAAAATATAATCCGGGAATGTGAAACATCTCAATGGAGGGTCATAGAACTGCAGCCGTGTGAATAGAGCATCATGTTGATCCTTGGAAAGAACCGTGACGAAACTTAGAATCAAACCGTAATCCTTTCGGAATCCTTCTAAAGAATCAGGATCCATTAACTTCATCAACTGTTGAATAGGCTCCAGACAGACCACCGGAAACTTGTAGGCGACATGTCTCTTTCTGCCAATATCCATCTCTAGAGAACCAGAAAAAACCCGACCGGAATCAAGAAGAAGATGTAAACCCCCTAGAAATGGATAAACATGTGTTAAATGATATGAATGCAGAATGATGTGATGCAATGCAGTGACATGGAAATCAGGACTGCTGTATCTGCTTGAACATCTGTCGGGTTGCACTGTCTGAAAAGAAACCCACTGAGGAGTGTAATACAAGATCAAAACTCTGCTCCAGAAAACCGGGTTGGTTGGAGGTTAAGGTTCCCTGAATTTAGCCCGCCCCTCACTGGTAGGTTCTAAGAACAGAAGTTTGTCAGCTTTAGCCCTTTTGTCGAGAATAATACGTTTACCACTGAAGGTTTGGCATTATTACGGGATAAAAGACCTCTGCTGACTCCCCTCAACAGGATATCCTAAAGCAAGTTCCCAGTCTCGGGGTCCTCGGATTGAGCAGCGAGAATGCACCCACCAGAGCTAACATAAACGCCTCTCGGAGGAGAGGCCTCGACTGAGTTCTCGGGAAATGGTCACCAGAGTCGACGATTTCTAAAGGAATATCTGTCGTTATGGAACACCCATAGGACAAAATATATCCAACAGAAACCTCGTCTGGAATGTGGGTCTCATGAACGACTTAACGTAGCAACATGCCACGCAAGCCTCATGACTATCCACTCTAACACTTATGTGTATGCTCAAGCCTGGGTAGTGGGCTTATCTCTCATAGAACATCCCCACCCCAACAAACAAACAACCCAACAGAGCCAACAGACACAACAATGATATGTACACAATGCAAAAGATAAAGCAGATAAATGCTTGGAAATAAATAACTGTACAAAAGAATAAACACCCAACAAACAAGAAACCTACAAAAGCTAGGAGGGACTCGCTTAGGGAAACCGGTCCCCAGCAGAGTCGCCAGCTGTCGCAACCTGAAAAATACAAGGGTGCGAAAAAACAACCCGCGAAAGAAAATGACAGAAGAGTCTCCACCGTGCGTTATTTATCCCAAAGGAGGGAAAGGAAACACTCGAAGTAAACCTGAAGAGAGGAAAGGAAAAGACAAGGTCTCGCAACCAAATCTTGGGTTCGGGAGTCGATTATACGAAGGGAAGGTATTAGCACCCCTACGCATCCGTAGTACTCTACGGGATCCGCTCTTGTTGTTCTTGTCTAAAGGGTGTGTGTTTATCTAATGTACTATTTACTAAAAGAGGGGTCAAAAGAAAATGACTCGCACGGATGTCGCATCCACTGCATACGTATCTCATCTAAATATGAGAATCAGAGTCTTCGTAGCTCGGCTACCTATGGGTGAAAGAGATGTGTGCTCGCCAAGACATCGCGTCTTATGCCTACATATCTCATCTGGAATGAGAATCAGAGCATAATGTAGTTCGGCTAACTAACGGGAACAAAAGTCTCGATTGCAACTAGGGCAAGAGAAAGGGAAGGTCTCGATCGCAACGAGGGCGAGAACAAACAAAGATTAGTTGTTAGTTGTCAGTCTAACTCGGTAAGACCTCGCATATTGTGCCTACGTATCTCATCTGAACATGAGAATCAGAGTTGCCGTAGTTCGGCTACATAGGGATTGCCATCTGAATATGGACTTACAAAAGGAGGACACCAGTTGTGTCAAAGGAGAGTGGGCGATGTGTTCACGTCCTAGCAGTAGGTGTCGCAGCTCGCTGAATCGAGTCTTAGGCAGTTACCTCTTTGCAATAGAACGGACTACATGCCACAAGATCGGAGACGCTCGGAAAGGTCTAGAAGAAATGGGGAAGTTCTGCCCTAGAGTTGTCATGCAATATGTACTTAGGTGTTAGGATTTACAAATCTACATTCGGAAAAGCGTCATTTATCTCTACTCAACAATCGTGGCCGAAACATTGTTTTGTATCTCTTAAGACAATATATCTTTCATTTTAAAAGGTTTTTGATTGGTCGCACGGCGGCGAGAAAAAAAGTTTGATTGGTTGGATGTGCTTTGAGTGATGGCGAGAACTAGGATTGGCGAGATATACATCTCGAATCCTAGCCTCATGAGTGCATGGTATACACCATGTTCCATTTCCATCTTTATTTGCAAAAGTGTTTAATAGAGATTAAGTATTTTTAGGTTTGATTGAGAAAGGGTTTGAAGAAACCGCATTGACAATTTTAGACGATGGCGAGAGCTAAGATTGGCGAGATATACATCTCGAATCCTAGTCTCAGGAGTGCATGGTATACACCATGTTCCATTTCCATCTTTATTGAAAAAGTGTTAAATAAGAATTAGGTATTTAGAGTTTTGTTGTGAAAATGACTTGACCTAGATTAAGTATTGATGGACGTTTGAGAAAGATTTGAATGAGTGTTTGAGAAAACAAAGTGGGTAAATTGGATGATGGCGAGAGCTAGGATTGGCGAGATATACATCTCGAATCCTAGTCTCAGGAGTGCGTGGTATACACCACGTTCCACTTCCATCTTTATTGAAAACGTCTTGACTATGAATTAATATTTTTTGAGTTTTTATTAGAGAAAATGGCTTGACGTTGAATCAAGCATTTGATGAAAGTTTGGAAGAACTGTAATGGAATAGGAGGGAGAAATGAATTGATTTGTTTATTGAGAAAATATTCGATGTTGGATCGAGTCATATTTTTGTATTTTTAGAAATGGTTAATTTTACTCTTGTGTTAGTGTCTAAAACAAATAGAGAAATAAAACAATACAACATTATATACACATTGGGGAAGTGGGGTACATTTTGTCAAATGGGGATTCAAAATCATGAAATAATTAGATCGGGCCCAAACAACAAAATGATGCGAAATATGAGTGTAAGTGCAAGAGAACCGGCTCATTGTAAGAAAGCCCAAGAGTAAGCTCTGTGAGGTTGATGACGATGCTTAAAAAGCAATCGACTTACAAGGGTGTGGAAAAATGGGCTCGATATTAAATCGAGAAAAATATGATTTTTATAGTTTAAAAATGGCTTTGAATGAATGATGAAATTAAAAGAAAGCAGATCAACCATGAGTATAATAAAAACATAAACATAAAATAAAATGCTAAAAGAAAATAAAATGCAAATGTTGAAAGAAATAAAAAGCTCAATACGGGTATCGAACCCACTACACTAAAGACCTTAGAAACCACCCCTCTCCACCAGACCACTTGTAAGACCCCAATTTTGGCCCTAAGATCCCTCATGGCCCATATCATACCATATCATTGCCTCAAGGATCCTTGCATGCCCTAGTTTCCCTCCTAGTGGGTGGGGTACCTAGTGAGTGTGGTTCTTGATCACCAAGCATGTTTTGCATTTGTATATCTTTGCTTTTCATTTGTTTACTAACCAAAAGTACAAAAATATTGTCATCTGACCATGTTACTTGCAGATGAAGCCAATTTAGGTCAAAATCAGTCAAAGTCAGTCATTGAGATAGATGGTGGCCATTCTTGCAGAATTTGGGCACCATGATCATTCATCAAGAGTTCATATGAGTTGTGACATCATTTTGAATCAAGATATCAAGTGGTTAGGGCTTGGAATTCATCCGAACATGGTTCAGTCAAGCAAAACCCTAGCGAAGTCAACTGAAGTCAACCTTGGTCAACTGGGCATTTAATCAGTGATTTGATGGTGGGAATTGGTCTAAGAGGTCTCATTCATGTCCATATAAGCCTCATATAACATGTCAAGCATCCACAGTAAAGAAAATAAAGTCAGACAAGAAATTGCCAAAAATAGAAAGTTGACTTGTAATTGGAATTTGCCAAAAATGGAAACTTCTTCTTCTCAAAATTACATCATCATACAAGCTTCAAATGAATTTTTGCCCAACATGAAAGTTGAAGATCTTGTTCTCCCATTTCCAAAAAGTCCAAGAACACTCAATTCCCATGTATGGTTGGCAAGTTATGATCAAATCATTCTCAAAATATTTTGAACTTCAAAAGGTCATATCTTCCAAACCATTTGGCCAAATTGGGTGGGGTTTTTTGCTACAAGTCCTATTTGATGCCCTCTTTCCAAATCTTCCATCACAATTTACCAAAAACTCACCAATCAAAATGGCACTTTTTGAAGTGACTTGAATTATTTCAAGTGAGGTAAAAAATTGACTTTGCAAAATAATCAATTCCAACACCTCCTACCAATTGAAAATGATCAGAAAACATGTTTGGAGTGTGTACAAGGCCCATTTTCGCAGCTGTTAGCACATGGGCATGTCATTTGAGTGTGTAGCGGTGTATTCGTCGCTATATGATTTATCGATTAAACCATAAGCAAAGCATACAATGAATTCGAGTCGCCACCGCACTTTTATTTATCCAAAGGACTGGCTAAAAAGCGAACAAAAGCCTAAGAAGTTTTACGCGTAGAAAACTAATAAAAAGATCAGAGAGTCTGGGTAAGGGGTAAATTACGCAATGGGAAGGTGTTAGGCACCCACTACGTCCTAGGTACTCCTAGGGAGCCCTTTTCACACTTGTTGTATAAGATTGTTATTTGTTATGACATAAACATTGTGCAAACATGATTGGGATGATGAGAAAAGAATATACAAGTTAATTATTTTTGTGTTCGAACGGATGAACCCGTTGCCTACGTACCTTCCATCAAAGGTAAGGATCAAAACGTCGTAGTTCGGCTAAAAGATTTCCAAGAGTTGGTGGATTCAATTTTAAACAATAGCACTGAGGCTTTTCATTATCAATGGGAGAAAACTCGACCAAGACCAACATCCACCATGCGAGGATAGCTTCGACGTACTAGAGGGGTTAGCCCTGTTTTCAGTACGGAAGTCTTATAGTCGACTCACTAAGGATAGGGTGAGGTTTACATCAACCACAATGATAATTGAAACCTATGGCTAATGCATGAAAAGATTTAACAATGGACAAAGCCAAAACAAGTGAATGGGTGAAGTTAATTGATTGTGATTATGAAAGTGGAGTCAAAGTATGATTAAGATTGATTCAAAAGAAGTGTTATGAAATGGGGTTTGAAAAAATTCAAGGACTTGGGGTCCAGGTTTTTAATTTGAAAACATGAAGAAGTTTGCACAATATCTATGTCAAGTTTAAAAAGCAAAGTGTGAAAAGGTTTAGGACATAATGGGGTGAATGGATGAAGGTGGAAAGTAAAACTTCCTAGAAGGTTCACCTCTTGAAATCATATAGAAGATGATTCAAGTGTGTCCTTTGGAATAAGCAATGGATAATAATAATGTAAGCAAACAAATGATACCGGATGCCACTCAATGGTCTTACTCCAATCTCACAAACAAAAGCGGATACCGGATACCACTAGATGGATTTACACCAATCTCCTAAAACAGAAATGGATATCAGAGGCCACTCAATGGACTTACACTAATCTCCTAAAACAAAACGAAACTTGGATACCGGATGCCAATCTGTCTGGACTTATACCAATATCCAACATATGATCATAGGAAAGCAAATGCCAACTTGCAGGGACTTACAATTGCATCCTCACAGACACAAAAGCAAAACATGGATGTCAGATGCCAATCTATCTGGGCTTACTCTAACCTCCACAGTATGGTCCTAGGAATACAAATGCCAACTTGCAGGGACTTACAATTGCATCCTCACATACAACAAACAAATGCATCAAAGCAAAGAGAAGATGAGTGGCCAATGAGATGGTCTTATACTCACTTCCATATCACAGGAACAATGGCCAATGGATGGTCTTACAATTGTCCTCAATGGGCAAACAACAAAGACATGTCATAAAGACAAATGAGATGATCATGCATTAATGAGCAATTAATGATGGTAAATGCATAAATCATACAAGCAAACATGTGCATATGAAATAAGCAATCAATCAATGAAGTCATTCAGCACACACTATAACCAAACGAGGAGGCTCACACAAAGGGGTTAGGCATTGAAGCCAACTGGAATAGGGTCACAGGTGCTCTTAACCTTGCCATTGAGGGGCTAAGGTAAAGCAGATGAAAGGATATGAGGGGTGTGCCTCATTGCTCTTATCCCTGGTCAGGGAGAGCATTTGAATATCAGAAGATGTGGGAGTTCAGAAAGTAGGAACTCTCTCCACAGATTATTGACTCGATAGATCTTGGGTTTGGATCTCAATGCTACAACCATGTAATGGGAGCAAGGAGAAGACTCACAGAATAGTGGGAGATAGACTACATATCTCTTATATCCACCAATTGCCTTATTAAAAGGACTTTTCCTGCTTGGGACAAAAGTAAACACACACAAGCATTGCCTCTTAAGGAGGACTTCAGACAGTTGCCTGGCCAAGTAACAGGCCAGGTCTTCCAGACTACATGAAGAATAAGAAATTATACCTCAATGCAAATTGCTATAAAGCAAAGCAAAGCAAGTTCAAAGAACTAAGCAACTAATGGTACCAAATTCAGAGCACAGTGATGATGCAGTTGTTATTTGGTCGTTTTGGCTCGAAACAGATGCTCTAACAGCTTCTAGGAGGTGAATGGAGGAAGGTTTTAAGCTCAGCCATGTTGATTCCAGCTCAAGTCGTGATTTGCCATGGATGAGTATTGAAGTAGCAGCTAATGAAAATGGTGTTACAGCTGGAAAACAAAGCTCCAAATGGCTTCCAAAAAGATGTTGGATGATGAAGCAACCAAACAAGAATCTTGCTCCTTTGAGCTTTTGGTCGAAAAATCAAAATGAAGAAATTGAGAGTTTTTTGAGAGAATGAGTTTTCTGTTTTGGATAATGGCTGCTAGGGTTGCTTCTTGCAGAAAAAGCACATATATACTTCTGTTTTTGTATTGGCTAAGCATGGTTAGTGGTAAATGAAAACAGAATTTTGCTAATGACCTCTTTTTGCTAAATGACCAATTTGCTCAAATGGTGAGGTGTAGGAGGCTGCAGCTCGAATTGGGCCTTTGGGCAAGTTCCAATTACATATTCTGATCAATTCCAATTGGCCAAAGTGAAGGAAAAAGGTTATTTCAAAAAGTCAAATTTTCACTACACTTGAAATTAATTCAAGCAAGTTCAAAAATGCCATTTTGATTGGTGATGTTTTGATGCATGATGATGACATTTTTGGAAAGAGGGGATCAAATGTGACTTGTAGGAAAAAACCCCACCCAATTTGGCCAAATGGTTTGAGAGATATGGCCTTTTGAAGTTCAAAAATTTTGGAGAATGATTTGATCATAACTTGCCAACCATACATGGGAATTGAGTGTTCTTGGACTTTTTGAAAATGGGAGAACAAGATCTTCAACTTTAATGTTAGGAAAAAATTCATTTGAAGCTTGTATCATGATGTAAGTTTAGGATCAAGAAGTTTCCATTTTTGGCAAATTCCAATTACAGGTCAACTTTCTATTTCTGGAAATTTCTTGTCTGACTTTATTTTCTTCACTGTGGATGCTTGACATGATATATGAAGCTTGTATGGACATGAATGAGACCTCTCAGACCAAATCCCACCATCAAATCACTGATTAAATGGACAGTTGACCAAGTTTGACTTCAATTGACTTTTCTAGGGTTTTGCTTGACTGAACCATGTTCTGATGAATTCCAAACCCTAATCCCTTGATATCTTGATTCCAAATGATGTCACAACTCATGAACTCTTGATGAATGATCATGGTGCCCAAATTCTTCAAGAATGGCCATCATCCACTGTTTAATGGCTGATTTGACTGTTTGACTGTTGATTGCTTCATCTGCAAGTAACATGGTTAGATGACAATATTTTTGTACTTTTTGGTTAGTAAACATATGAAAAGCAAAGATATACAAATGCAAAACATGCTTGGTGATCAAGAACCACACTCACAAGGTAACCCACCCACTAGGAGGGAAGCTAGGGCATGCAATGATCCTTCAGGCAATGATATGATATGATATGGGCCATGAGGGATCTTAGGGCCAAAATTGGGGTCTTACAGATGCCCCTATTTAAGGTCATTCTAGCCGGAGAAATGAAGTTTAGAAATCTTCATCTCGACGCGGTAGAATGGGCTTAAATAACAGTAATGAGACAAATTTTGGTCCCTAAGAGACCTCATGATGCAAATGTATGCATGCAAAAGACACAAATTCTGTGGGGGATATGATTCACACAGAAGAAAAGACGATCCATCGGAGTAATACACTCACCAGGAATAGAGACTCTAACAAGATTCTAGTTGGGGTTAGACAAAACTAACACAGCGTGAACAAGACACGACTCTGATTAAGGGAAACAGAAAACAGACTGTAGGTCTCACTGGGAGTGACGGACTCACACTAGGGAAAAGAATTCCAAAGGAAAATAAATCCATTGGAGCAACACAAGCTGACTCCTGGGGAGGAGCAAAAGGAAAACTTCACTGAGGAAGCACCAAAGAAATGAGATGTTACCGGTATAGGGGTAACAAACTCAGGAAGAATGAATATCTAAGACCGGTATAAGGGTGAGAGATATCAATTAACCAAACATCTGAGAAAGACCTGGAAAAGGTACATAAACACAGGAAAATCTGACTCCACAGGGGGACCGAGGTCATAATAGGGAGCAGAAAGGGAGGAGCACCAGAGATACCGAGGTATATAATAGGTGACCGATCGAAACGTGAATTGGTATATATGCCAAGACACTCATCATCCTGAAGAAAGCTAGAACAGCAGACTTGTTTATAGGATGGACATTCGATTCCACAAGGAATGCGAATCTGACTCGACTGGGGAAGATCAACAAAGGATTCCGACCAAAGAGCGCATGAGACATATTATTCATTACCGGCAGACCGTGAATAATATACTCGAAAGGAAAAGACACCAGAGATACCGAAGTATATAATAGGTGACTAATCAAAGACGTGAATTGGTATATATGCCAAAACACTCATCATCCGAAAGGAAGGCTTGAAAAAGCAAATCGACTTACAGGATGGACATTCGAATCCACAACGGGAAAACGAATCTTACTCAACTGGGGACACAAACCCAAAGAGTGCATGAGATACAATATCCATTACCGGCAGACCGTGGATAAGAATACTCGCATGAGATATATTATCTATTACCGTCAGAACATAGATAATAAACTCGCATGGTAAGAAGCACCAGAGATACCGGTTACTGGGTATATAATAGGTGATCTACCAAAAACGTGAATTGGTATATATGCCAAAACACTCATCATCCAGAACACAAACTGGTTAAAGGATGGATATTCGATTCTACAAAGAATACGAATCTTGCTCAGCTGGGGAAAATCAACACAGGATTCCGACTAAAGAGCGCATGAGACATATTATTCATTACCGGCAGACCGTGAATAATATACTCGAAAGGAAAAGACACCGAAGTATATAATAGGTGACTAATCAAAAAGAGAGACAATCGATACCAAGCATCCGGGTAAACGAAAGACAACTCAAAGGGATAAATTGCAAGCATCCGGCAATTATCCGACAAGAAAGAAATATTCGATTCCACAAAGGGAAATAACGAATCTTACTCGACTGGGGAAACGCAAAAGGCTTCGACTGAAGAGTGCATGAGATATATTATTCATTACCGGCAGACCGTGAATAATATACTCGCATGGAAAATTATCCACAACCGGTTACTGGGTTAATAAAGGATAAATCAACCGAAAAGAAAGGTATCGGGATACCAAACTAGGTATATAATGATAACCAATCAAAAGGGAGCAACCGACATTACCAACAAAAGGGTAAATGAAAGAAGACTCGCTAGGGGTAAATTGCAAGCATCCGGCAATTATCCACAGGGACTAGCTGGGGATGCATTGATAAACAATCAATGATCCGGGGAACAAATCACTAGCAAACGGTGAAAGGACCCGCTGGGGATAAAATTGCTAGCATACGGCAATTATCCACAAAAGACTTGTTGGGGATATAAGTGCTTATCTGAGCAACTTATCCAAGCGAAGGAAAATCAACATCAAGAACTAGATGAAGATAACCACAAGGGTAAAATTGTCATCGGTTGGGATGAACAACAAAGTTAACTCTGCAAGGGGAGAGAACAGGGTTTATGACTACCGGTTCGTAGGTAGAAAAACCGCAAAGGTAGGACTTACGACTGCTGGTTTGTAGGCAGAAGGCCAAAAGGGTGGAGGTAACCACAAAATTAGGGTTTACATCTACCGAATACGGGGTAGAAGACCAACAACTTCGCGTGGGGATAGAACAAATCACAAATCCACACGGGAAACCAAAATAGGGTTTATAACAAACCACAAACTGCTGGAGAGCAGGAAAATAGGATTTACAACTACCGGTATGAGGGTAGAAAACCAACAACTCTGGCTGGAGAATAAAAGGTGTATAACCACAAATTCTACCAAGAAAGCCAGGAGAAAAGTAGGACTTATAACTACCGGTATGAGGGTAGAGGCCCAAAAACTACTCCACTGGGGAACAACCCACTGGGAAGCACAAGACTTTCGACAAATAGCCAATTCGGGAATAATCCGAAAAGACGGACTGAATCAAGACACGTCCTAATGAGGATATAACTCAAATAGGAGAATCCATCCCAATATATGTGTTGGGAGGAAACAGAAGAAACCGTCATCCACGAGGATATATCTCAGTGGGGAACTGCAGAAGGAAAGACAACATTTTCTGCTTATGGGGCTGACTCTATATGGAGAGATTTTAAACACCCGACATCTGCTTGGGGAGATCTGTAAAGAGATCTATATCACCAGTGCAGGAAACACAACAAACAAAAGATATATGGCGAAAAATGCAACATGAATATCTGAATGTTTATGAGTATGCATGAATATGCGTGATTTATGTTTGATGAATGCTGACAAAACAGACAATTCTAACACAACAGGTCCAGGAACTGAACGCCCGGTATTATACTTCCAGGGGAAAAACCAGCTGGAGAGCCAATCTGCGGAGATCTACGATGAGAAGCAATGATCTGCGAGTACTGCTGAAGAAGCAGAGGATCAGAGATATCAGGAAACAACCCAATCCAGGGTACAGAAAGTCGCAACGGGAAAAAGCAGCCACCAAGACAAATCTGTAGGGGAACAAGAGAAAATCTCAAAGTATCTGCAGGGGATCCCAGTGTCAACTGAGAAACAAAAGGTGCATCGCACAAGCAAAAACTGCTGTAGAAGCAAACTCCACATAACTCCGCTGGGGAACAACCCACTGAGGGAGAATGTACCACACAAGTAGGTTCTGCAACAAACCACTCTACTTGGGGAGAATACACATAGCAAACTGATCACAATAAGTAGATTCTGCAATATAAGTCACTCTACTGGGGATCACAAACAGTCAGGAAATCAATCCGTTCTCGGGATGCTAGAGCCATCATCCGACCATACTGGGGATTGAAGGAGTATTCAACAGGAAAAACTGCCACAACAAACGCTCTGCAGACTACGCTGAGGAAAAGATGGTTGAAATATTGGGATATCAACCCAATCAACCACTGAATAGGAAAATAAACCCTGCTCTGCTGAAGAGAAAAAACTCTGATGGAGAGATAGCAACAATTTCGCAGACGACATCGCCGGGGAAAAGGTAAAGTACCGGGTATCAACCGCTGACTTAACGAGTCTTTAAAAAGAAAGCGATCGTGCTGAGGAAACAGACAATTCCTGCTGGCAACTGCACTGGGAAGAGTGACAACAACTCTGCTCGCGACTCCGATGGGGATATCAATAACAGCTCTACTCATGACTGTGTTGAGGAGGCAAATAAAGTCTGGGGCAGACGACCCACTGGAGAAAGTGACGGGGCACCAAGATGACAAACCATTAACCGCCGAAACTTCACAAGAAAACACCCATGCTGGGAAAACTGCTGCTGGAGAAAACGAAGTCTTCAACAACACTCTGCTTGCGACTATACTGGGGAACAACCCCACCAACAACTTTGTTTGAGGAACAACCCCAACAAAGATTTGAAGAAAGAAGATACAACCAAACCAGGAATATGAACCAATGTCTTACCTGTTGGAAATCATGCCACCCTCGGGAGAGCACTGAGATATTCTTGAGTATCCTTTCAATCTTGTGAACGTTCACTTTGTTTAAAACAAAAATTTTGAAAAATTTGATTTGTTTAAAACAATGACATTTTATCAATTTAAAACATGCAAAACATTTGTTGAATTGAAACAAATAAGAGTGCAAATAATTGGATAAAAAGCTCAAATTTATTTGATGGAATGGTAGCCTGCAAATGGCAAGACTCCATAGATCTGTACAAATTTGAAATCAGTGATATATATTGGAAGAGGGCTACATTGAACATAATGATCCTTTCTCTACCAATTTGAATCTCGATGTATCCGAAGCTTCGGTTGACGACGAATCGAGAATCTTCTGACGAAATGACGACTGGTGAACCAGAAAGTTTTGTCGGGATGCAGTTACTTGCCAAATCCCTAATTTTTGCCTAGATTGCCCCAGGGTGAGGTACTCAATCTAGCGGGATGCAAATATATTCTTTTTTCAAGTCTCTAACTTTTGCCTGGATTACCCTTGCGGGTTCTCCACCGAGACGCTCATTTTTGCCTAAGCCGCCCTTTCGGGTGTTCAACTTAGCGAGCTATTCTGTTCTTTTTTCATTTGCATATACTCTTCCTTTTTTAGGCAAAGTATCTCTTAACTGCATCTGAATTCATAGGACGAGTGAAATCCTCCCCATCCATTGTTGTAAGCATCAAAGCTCCGCCTGAAAAGGCTCTCTTAACAACATATGGACCCTCGTAGTTTGGAGTCCACTTGCCCCTGGAATCGGGCGCGAAAGACAAAACTTTCTTGAGCACGAGGTCACCTTCTCGGAACACACGAGGCTTGACCTTCTTATCAAATGCTTTCTTCATTCTCTGCTGATATAGCTGACCATGACACATGGCAGTTAAACGTTTCTCTTCAATCAAATTCAGTTGGTCATAACGACTCTGAATCCATTCAGCATCAGTCAACTTGGCTTCCATCAAGACTCGCATTGATGGGATCTCCACCTCTACTGGGAGAACGGCTTCCATGCCATAAACAAGAGAGAAAGGGGTTGCCCCTGTTGAAGTGCGTACAGACGTACGATATCCATGCAAAGCAAATGGCAGCATCTCATGCCAATCTTTGTACGTGACAGTCATCTTCTGGATAATCCTCTTGATATTCTTGTTAGCAGCTTCAACAGCCCCATTCATCTTAGGTCTGTAGGGAGAGGAATTATGGTGTGCAATCTTAAATTCAGCGCACAACTCATCCATCATCTTATTATTCAGATTAGATCCATTATCAGTAATGATCCTCTCTGGCACACCATAACGGCAAATCAGCTGGTTCTTGATAAACTTCACAACCACCTGTCTGGTTACATTCGCGTACGAAGCGGCTTCAACCCATTTGGTGAAGTAATCGATTGCTACGAGAATAAACCGGTGTCCGTTGGATGCTTTCGGCTCAATCATGCCGATCATGTCGATTCCCCACATAGAGAAAGGCCATGGTGATGAAATCACATTCAGGAGTGTCGGAGGAATATGAATCTTATCCGCATAAATTTGACACTTGTGACATTTCTTCACATACTTGCAACAGTCAAACTCCATTGTCAGCCAATAGTAGCCTGCTCTCAACATCTTCTTAGCCATGGCATGTCCATTGGAATGAGTACCAAATGAACCCTCATGGACCTCAGTCATCAACAGGTTTGCTTCGTGTCTATCCACGCATCTGAGCAAAACCATATCAAAATTTCTCTTATACAGCACTTCACCACTGAGGTAGAAACTGCCTGACAACCTTCTCAAAGTTTTCCTATCTTTCACAGATGCCCCAGGCGGGTAGACCTGGTTCTGGAGGAAATTCTTGATATCAAAATACCAAGGCTTGTCATCTTTCATTTCTTCGATTGCAAATATGTGAGCGGGTCTGTCCAAACGCATCACAGTAATATTAGGGACATCATTCCACCATCTGACCACAATCATGGAAGCAAGCGTAGCAAGAGCATCTGCCATCCGATTATCCTCTCGAGGAATGTGATAAAATTCAACTTCTGTAAAGAATGTTGAAATCCGTCTTGCATAATCTCTGTAGGGGATGAGACCAGGTTGATTCGTCTCCCATTCTCCCTTGATCTGATTGACAACCAAGGCCGAATCACCATAGACATCAAGATACTTGATCCTCAAGTCAATGCATTCTTCGAGTCCCATAATACAGGCTTCATACTCCGCCATATTATTCGTGCATTTGAAAGTTAGCCTTGCTGTAAACGGAATGTGTGAACCTTGAGGAGTAATGATCACTGCCCCAATTCCATTTCCATATTGATTAACAGCGCCATCAAACACCATCGTCCATCTGGAACCAGGTTCTGGACCTTCATCAAGTGTAGGCTCATCGCAATCTTTCATCTTCAAATACAGAATTTCCTCATCAGGGAAGTCATACTGAACAGACTGATGATCTTCAATTGGCTGGTGCGCTAAATGGTCAGCCAAGATACTACCTTTGATAGCTTTCTGAGCTCGATACTCAATATCATACTCAGACAATAACATCTGCCAACGGGCAATCCTCCCAGTTAAAGCAGGCTTCTCGAAGATATACTTAATCGGATCCATTCTGGATATCAACCAAGTTGTATGATTTATCATGTACTGGCGCAAACGCTTAGCAGCCCAAGCCAAAGCACAGCACGTCTTTTCAAGCATAGAGTATCGAGAATCACAATCAGTGAACTTCTTACTGAGGTAGTAGATAGCAAACTCCTTCCTCCCTGATTCATCTTGTTGACCGAGTACACAACCCATCGAGTCTTCAAGAACTGTTAAGTACATAATCAGAGGTCTTCCTTCCACAGGCGGAGACAAGATCGGAGGTTCGGACAGATAATCTTTGATACTGTCGAAATCTTTCTGGCAATCCTCGGTCCAATCATGAGACTGATCTTTCCGGAGGAGCTTGAATATCAGCGCACATGTGGCAGTCATGTGGGATATAAATCTGGAAATGTAGTTCAAGCGGCCAAGAAAACCTCGGACTTGCTTCTCAGTTTTGGGTGCAGGCATCTCTTGTATTGCTTTGACCTTTGCAGGATCAACCTCAATACCTCTTTCACTTACCACAAAACCCAACAACTTGCCGGAACGGACTCCAAAAGTACATTTGTTCGGATTCAGGCGAAGTTTGAACTTCCTCAAACGCTGGAAAAGCTTCAACAAATGCTCAATATACTCAACTTCCGTTCGGGACTTAGCAATCATATCATCAACATAGACTTCTATCTCCTTGTGCATCATATCATGAAACAAGGTAGTCATAGCTCGTTGATACGTGGCTCCGGCGTTCTTCAAACCGAAGGGCATCACTCGATAACAGAATGTTCCCCAAGGTGTGATGAATGTTGTCTTCTCCATGTCCTCTGGTGCCATCTTGATTTGATTATATCCGGAAAATCCGTCCATAAAGGAAAAGACTTTGAATTTGGCTGTATTGTCTACCAACATGTCAATGTGTGGTAGAGGAAAATCATCTTTTGGACTAGCCTTATTCAAATCTCTGTAATCAACGCACATACGGACTTTTCCATCCTTCTTAGGAACAAGCACAATGTTGGCCACCCATTGAGGATATGTAGAAGTCACCAGAAACCCCGCATCAATTTGCTTCTGAACTTCCTCTTTGATCTTCACTGCCATATCTGGATGAGTTCTTCTGAGCTTCTGCTTCACAGGCACGCACTCAGGCTTCAAAGGCAGGAAATGTTGCACAATATCTGTATCTAAACCTGGCATGTCTTCATAGGACCAAGCAAAGATATCTGAATATTCTCGTAGCAAGCCGATCAAATCTTCCTTGACAGACCCTTCAAGAAGTGCCCCAATCTTCACCAGACGAACACACTCTTCAGACCCCAAGTTGACTGTTTCCAAGTCTTCGAGATGCGGCTGAATGATCTTCTCTTCGTGCTCAAGGAGACGGGTGATCTCATCAGGAATCTCTTCAACGTCATCTTCCTCTGCCTCAAATACAGGGAACTCAAAATTGGGAGATGGCGTTGGATCATTATGTTCAATGGGTTTTAGGATCAACCTGCATAACGATTTTGGTTAATGGAAAACTTTAGAATTTAAACAAGCAAATCATTATGCAGATGAAAAATGTTTGCTTTTATTCTTGTTTTTATGGGGTTTTTGTGATCACTGATTTCATAACGAAAAGCAAAAAGTGAAAACAAAGGAAAAACAAATGTTAAACAATGTGAAAATTGAATGAAAACATCATTGTATATATATGCTTTGCCAACAATGTCATCACTTCTCCTTTTGGCATGGGAGAAGGGTTTTAAACAAAGTGAACAATTTACTTTGATCTATGGATGACTGTAGGAACATCTACAGCGACCCAATTGTGGCAGACACCACCAGGAATAACAAAATTGTTCAAGTCTTCTGCGTCTTCTTCAATGATAGCAGCAGCTTCCTCTTCAAGTTGATCGCCATGGATGAATCCTCCACTTGTGAACAAACCTTGCTCATTACATGCCCCAGAACAGTAGCCAATGCCAGCCCGGGATCTGTTGTCTTCTAGTTCAAGCACTTTCCCTAATCCAGCAACTGCACCACATTCGATGGCCAGCTTCGCATCTCGGTAGGAAGTGAATGAAGGAGACTTCTTCTCGATTGGTTCGTCAATAGATAAAGCTTGAAACTGAGTTCCAACTTCATCCTCTGCGTCAATGTACGAGAAAGAAGACAGATGGCTAACCAGGAGAGCCTTTTCTCCCCCTACTATAACCAATTTCTTGTTTTTCACAAACTTCAGCTTCTGGTGTAGGGTGGATGTCACGGCGCCAGCCTCGTGAATCCATGGTCTGCCTAAGAGACAGCTATAAGATGGGTGGATGTCCATTACTTGAAAGGTAACTTGGAAATCACTTGGTCCTATCTTGATTGGGAGATCAACTTCCCCAATCACGGTCTTGCGCGACCCATCGAATGCTTTCACAACAACCCCACTCTGCCTCATAGGAGGACCTTGATATGACAATCTGGAGAGTGTGGATTTTGGCAATACATTAAGAGATGATCCAGTGTCCACCAGCACATTGGACATTGCATCAGATTCGCAGTTCATTGAGATATGTAAAGCCATGTTGTGGTCTCTTCCCTCCTCAGGGAGATCAGCGTCACAAAAGCTCAAAGTGTTGCAAGCGGTAATGTTTGCAACGATGCTATCAAACTGCTCAAGGGTGACGTCGTGATCAACATACGCCAGATCCAAGACTTTCTGCAGAGACTCCCTATGGGGTTCTGAATTCAGCAGCAGAGAAAGAATGGAAATCTTGGATGGCGTGTGTAGAAGCTGGTCTACAATGTTGTACTCACTCTTTCTGATGAGCCTCAGCATCTCATCAGATTCTTCATCAACAATGCCACTTGGGCCAACTGAAGAAACAGGAGTCTTTTGTACAGATGAGGGGGTTTGGCAACATCAAGTGCCGGATTCTGAACATTCACAGCGGTCCCCACAGGGCGCTCAACAGTATCAGAAGCAACAGTAGCCTTAGCAGGCGCAGAAAATACACGACCACTTCGGGTCAACCCACTGGCATCAGCTATAGTGGTTACAGAAGTGGAAGGTAAAGGCACTTCAACCCCATCTTGGACAGCGACAGGATGATACCGGAATGGCACAGCTTTGTCAGACGAATAAGGCACAGGGCCTGCAGGTTTAATAATCAAAGAAGGGGAAGCCTTCGGCTTGTTGCTATTGTAACGAATAACAACCGGTTCAGGCAGCTTGAACACTGGTGAAATGACATTCACTTCAGGCTCGACTATATCGACATTGTGATTCTGGAGAATCTCAATGGTACCCTCATTCAACATCTTCTGAAGTTCTTGGCGGACCTGGTCGCAACCCAAGCGGTTAACCGAACAGACGCGGCACTTGTCGTGGTTATGCTCCAAATAGCTGTACTGACACAGCATCCGGTGTAAATCAACCAACGACTGCCTGATGTGGCTGACATATCTGACCTTGTACTTCCCAAGGCATTCCTGAATCATATTCACAGACTTCCCATGCGCAGGCAATGGGTTCTTGGTGACGTTCGGGCTTGAGTCCTCAAAACTCAGAATTCCACTTCTCATAAGGTCTTGCACCTTAGTCTTCAGTGGGAAGCAATTTTCCACATTGTGGCCCGGAGCACCGGAATGGTAGACACAATGCTGGTCTGGTTTATACCACCATTGTGGATTCGCAGGAATGGCAGGAGGATCCCTGGGAGAAACCAATTTCCTTTCCAACAAGGAAGGATAAAGCTCTGCATATGTCATAGGAATTGGATCGAAGCTGATCTTCTTCCTATCATAATTCACGTTAGCTTGATTGGTTGTACTTCCACGAGGCTGGTAAGCCTGTTGCTGTGGACGTTGCTGTTGTTGTTGGTACTGCGGTTGTTGATATTGCTGTTGATGCTGATACTGTTGATGTTGATACTGTTGATGTTGATATTGTTGATGTTGATATTGCTGATGTTGAGGAGTATTGTCCTTGAAAACAGGTGCTACGTGAGCCACCTGGTGCTGATGACTGGCATGACGTGCAGGCTTCCTCTGAACAGAGGGTCTTCTATGTTTTGGCTGAGACTGCACGGCATGCGCTTCTCCTTCTTTCCTCTTAAACGCCCCATATCGTTTAGAGGAAGAACCATCATCTTTGGCCAACCGTCCTTCATGGACACCTTCTTCAAGACGCATCCCCATGTTCACCATCTCGGTGAAATCAGAGGGAGCGCTTGCTACCATCCGCTCATAATAAAATGAGCCAAGAGTCTTCAGAAAGATCTTGGTCATTTCCTTCTCTTCTAGCGGTGGAGTGATCTGAGCTGCCAGCTCTCGCCATCTCTGGGCGTACTCTTTGAAAGATTCCTTGTCCTTCTGCGACATGGACCTGAGTTGATCTCGGCCAGGCGCCATATCGACGTTGTACTTATACTGCTTGACGAAAGCTTCGCCAAGGTCATTGAAGGATCTGATATTGGCGCTGTCCAAACTCATGTACCATCTGAGCGCGGCACCAGACAGACTGTCTTGAAAATAATGAATCAGGAGTTGATCATTATCTGTCTGAGTCGACATCTTCCTGGCGTACATGACCAGGTGAGCTAGTGGACAGGTGTTCCCCTTGTACTTTTCAAAGTCTGGGACCTTGAATTTGATCGGTATCTTGACACCGGGAACTAGGCAGAGTTCGGCTGCAGACTTGCCGAATAAATCTTTGCCTCGAAGAGTCCTCAATTCCTTTCTCAGCTCAAGGAATTGATCGTTCATAGCATCCATCTTTTCATGAACATCTGAGCCCTCAGATGGCTCAGAGTAATAGATGGTGTCGTCTACCCTGGGCATGGTATGCACGACAGGAGGAGCGGGAACAGGGACCGGGCTAGATGCCGGCATTTGAGCAAACGTTGGAGCTGGCAGATCAGGCATAAAGCCTGGAGGCATCCCCCAAGGAAAACCGGGAGGCATAGCATTGGGCACATGGGTGCTGACTGGCACCGTTGAAGTAGAGACTTCAGATATAACCGTCCTCTGAGCAGGAGTTGCTGGCTGTTGAGCAGGCTGATTCTGAGCAGCAAGAAGTTGCTCCATCAAAGCGCCAAGTCTGGCGACCTCTTCCTTCAATTCTCTGTTCTCTTGTTCAAGTTGCTCCATGACCCTTGCTGAATTGACCCGCGTATAATACCGGTGAGTCAGCTTGTCTTCAAAATAAATGAAGAACAAAGGTTAGGACAAGAAGACCAGAAACAAAAGGGGTACCTGCTTATGCAAGAATGATGCATGAAATGCTTGTGCAAATGCTTTGGTTTTCAAGGAACCCTTAGGGTATTATTTGCGATATTTTGAATATTTTAAACATTTTAATTGCTCATGGAAAATATTTCATTCAATATATCAAAACAAAGAAATACAGCATTTTTAATTATTACAAAGAGAAAAGGTAAATGACATCCTATGGATCCCTAACAGCTCGGGATGCTGGAGGACGAGAAGTGCACAGCTTCTTGATCTCTCTCTCATAGGCAGCCTCCATATCAGCTTTCTCTTTAGCAAGTCGATCATACCTCCTCTTCCAGAATTTGGATGACTGAGGAAGCAGAGAAGTCCAAGCGTCGTTCGGATCGTCGATCACTCGGTGCTCGAGAAATTCAATCATAGCATCTTTCTCCTTGAGCTGCTGCAGCAATTCTTCTCTTTCGCGGATCCAAGCACGCGAAAGGTCTTCTTCTCTCAACTCCTCTACACGTTGGGTAGGGAGGGTTGAAGGCCCAGCCACATCCAACAGTGTAGGTCTTGGATGATCATATGGCATCAGGTAGGTGGCAGCTCTCTGTCTGACCCAAGAGGTGTATGGCTCCAAAGCAATGCAGTTCTTCGGACCCAACTCGTTCCTACTCTTCTTGTGAATACTGCGCCAAGCACGGACAAATCTGGCTTTCAGGCCTTGGGGATCTTTACCCTCCTGAAAGAACACACCTTCTAACAGAATGTTATTAGGTTTATCCTTTAGGGGGAACCCAAGCTGACGTCGTGCAAGAATAGGATTGTAGCTAATCCCACCACATGTACCAAGAAGAGGCACATTAGGGAATTCACCACAATAATCGATGATCTGAACGGTATCATACACGCGATCATACCAGGTGATGTCATCATTGGTGAGAGACATGAGTCTCTGAGACCACCGTAGACATCCCTTGTTCTCCTTGAAAGCAACTGTCTGCGGCAAGTGCGAAATAAACCACTTGTACAGCAGGGGTAAACAGCAGACAATAACTCCTCCACCTTTCATATTCCTTAGGTGCAAAGAGACATAAGCATCGCCCAACAAAGTCGGAACTGGATTAAGAACTGAGAAGATCCTAATGGCATTCATGTCCACGAACTCGTCGAAGTTGGGAAACAGCACCAATCCATAGATGAGCAGCACAAATAGAGCCTCAAAGGCATCCTCACTCATGGCCTTCCCATAAAAGGTAGCTTGGGCAATGAGGAACTCGGAAGGAAAACCCTGAATTCCGCCTTTGGTAGTCAGATTAGCTCTAATCAGATCTTCATCTATATGCAACAAGCTAGCAATCTCTCGAGCAGATGGAATACTCTCTAGGCCACTGAACGGCACTTGATCCAGAATCGGAATCCCAATAAGATGAGAGTATTCTTCCAAAGTCGGCAACAACTGGAAGTCCGGAAATAAGAAGCAATGATGCAAGGGATCGTAGAACTGAGCCAGAGTACTCATCAATCCTTCGTCAACCTGAGTGGTGAGCAGAGGTAGAAGCTTCCCATAGCGAGCTTTGAAACCCAAGGGATCTAATACATATGATGTCAGATTCCTTAACTCTTTTACGTCGGGCTGCTTAAAGCTGTACTTCTTTGTATGCCTTTTTGGTCTTTCCATGTCTGAAAATTTTGCAAATAACCCTTTAAGTTCCTTGAAAATTTTCTTTTTTCTGATGACATGAATGCGGATGAATGCGTGAATGTATGAATGCAACAAACACACTCAAGGATCAAACAAAGCACACCAAACAAAGGTCGTGGGAAAGCTCTATGTATCCCTAATATCAATCATCCATTTTGGTGGATTTAGGTTTTCACCTTATCGACACCCAAGTTTCATTGATATTAACGGTACATGAACCGGTTCGAACATTCTTAATATCAACCAGCCGCTTTGGTGGATCTTAGGTTTTACACCTGATCCGGGATCCATTGATATTAACAATGTTTGAACGACTCAACCACGAATCATGGGTTTGTTGAGAGTCACGAGCATGGAGTCTCGGTTAAGAACCACCCAAAGGGAGTGTACTAGGGTTTAAACCTGCCAGACATGTTCTATCAGAGGTTCCCATAATCATCGTTCCATCTTTCGAATATTATCGGAGGAACGAATACTCGTATTCCAAGAATATTCTCAAGAGAAACTCTCATGAGTGTAGTATCGTGTAACAATCGTATCAGAACTTACATCTGAACGACCTCCGCACTACGGTCCTAAAAATAGGCCAAGATGGGTTTGGGTAAACTAAGGTCCTTGGCTTCTGCGGCACATGATTGAAAGAATAATGCCTAACCACAAATAACTTATGTGACATTATTAATTCAACATGACCTCCACCAAGTGAATGGACTCGCAAGTCAACTGGCTAAGGAATACTCCACACCAGTCAACAAGACTATGCCATTCTCCTATCCTAGAGTGCACTCGAGTTCGGGTACAGAACTCATCTCATAGATCACCAAAGCAAACAGCAATTGTATATCAAGCAATTCAAACATTACAATCAATACAGTTATCCCAAATTGTACAAAAATATGTCATATAACAAATAACAATATAGCACAACAGGGGTGAAAAGTAGGCAATACCACCAAGGATCGATTTTAGTCCCCAGCAGAGTCGCCACTTTTCTGTAGCGGTGTATTCGTCGCTATATGATTTATCGATTAAACCATAAGCAAAGCATACAATGAATTCGAGTCGCCACCGCACTTTTATTTATCCAAAGGACTGGCTAAAAAGCGAACAAAAGCCTAAGAAGTTTTACGCGTAGAAAACTAATAAAAAGATCAGAGAGTCTGGGTAAGGGGTAAATTACGCAATGGGAAGGTGTTAGGCACCCACTACGTCCTAGGTACTCCTAGGGAGCCCTTTTCACACTTGTTGTATAAGATTGTTATTTGTTATGACATAAACATTGTGCAAACATGATTGGGATGATGAGAAAAGAATATACAAGTTAATTATTTTTGTGTTCGAACGGATGAACCCGTTGCCTATGTACCTTCCATCAAAGGTAAGGATCAAAACGCCGTAGTTCGGCTAAACGATTTCCAAGAGTTGGTGGATTCAATTTTAAACAATAGCACTGAGGCTTTTCATTACCAATGGGAGAAAACTCGACCAAGACCAACATCCACCATGCGAGGATAGCTTCGACGTACTAGAGGGGTTAGCCCTGTTTTCAGTACGGAAGTCTTATAGTCGACTCACTAAGGATAGGGTGAGATTTACATCAACCACAATGATAATTGAAACCTATGGCTAATGCATGAAAAGATTTAACAATGGACAAAGCCAAAACAAGTGAATGGGTGAAGTTAATTGATTGTGATTATGAAAGTGGAGTCAAAGTATGATTAAGATTGATTCAAAAGAAGTGTTATGAAATGGGGTTTGAAAAAAGTCAAGGACTTGGGGTCCAGGTTTTTAATTTGAAAACATGAAGAAGTTTGCACAATATCTATGTCAAGTTTAAAAAGCAAAGTGTGAAAAGGTTTAGGACATAATTGGGTGAATGGATGAAGGTGGAAAGTAAAACTTCCTAGAAGGTTCACCTCTTGAAATCATATAGAAGATGATTCAAGTGTGTCCTTTGGAATAAGCAATGGATAATAATAATGTAAGCAAACAAATGATACCGGATGCCACTCAATGGTCTTACTCCAATCTCACAAACAAAAGCGGATACCGGATACCACTAGATGGATTTACACCAATCTCCTAAAACAGAAATGGATATCAGAGGCCACTCAATGGACTTACACTAATCTCCTAAAACAAAACGAAACTTGGATACCGGATGCCAATCTGTCTGGACTTATACCAATATCCAACATATGATCATAGGAAAGCAAATGCCAACTTGCAGGGACTTACAATTGCATCCTCACAGACACAAAAGCAAAACATGGATGTCAGATGCCAATCTATCTGGGCTTACTCTAACCTCCACAGTATGGTCTTAGGAATACAAATGCCAACTTGCAGGGACTTACAATTGCATCCTCACATACAACAAACAAATGCATCAAAGCAAAGAGAAGATGAGTGGCCAATGAGATGGTCTTATACTCACTTCCATATCACAGGAACAATGGCCAATGGATGGTCTTACAATTGTCCTCAATGGGCAAACAACAAAGACATGTCATAAAGACAAATGAGATGATCATGCATTAATGAGCAATTAATGATGGTAAATGCATAAATCATACAAGCAAACATGTGCATATGAAATAAGCAATCAATCAATGAAGTCATTCAGCACACACTATAACCAAACGAGGAGGCTCACACAAAGGGGTTAGGCATTGAAGCCAACTGGAATAGGGTCACAGGTGCTCTTAACCTTGCCATTGAGGGGCTAAGGTGAAGCAGATGAAAGGATATGAGGGGTGTGCCTCATTGCTCTTATCCCTGGTCAGGGAGAGCATTTGAATATCAGAAGATGTGGGAGTTCAGAAAGTAGGAACTCTCTCCACAGATTATTGACTCGATAGATCTTGGGTTTGGATCTCAATGCTACAACCATGTAATGGGAGCAAGGAGAAGACTCACAGAATAGTGGGAGATAGACTACATATCTCTTATATCCACCAATTGCCTTATTAAAAGGACTTTTCCTGCTTGGGACAAAAGTAAACACACACAAGCATTGCCTCTTAAGGAGGACTTCAGACAGTTGCCTGGCCAAGTAACAGGCCAGGTCTTCCAGACTACATGAAGAATAAGAAATTATACCTCAATGCAAATTGCTATAAAGCAAAGCAAAGCAAGTTCAAAGAACTAAGCAACTAATGGTACCAAATTCAGAGCACAGTGATGATGCAGTTGTTATTTGGTCGTTTTGGCTCGAAACAGATGCTCTAACAACTTCCAGGAGGTGAATGGAGGAAGGTTTTAAGCTCAGCCATGTTGATTCCAGCTCAAGTCGTGATTTGCCATGGATGAGTATTGAAGTAGCAGCTGATGAAAATGGTGTTACAGCTGGAAAACAAAGCTCCAAATGGCTTCCAAAAAGATGTTGGATGATGAAGCAACCAAACAAGAATCTTGCTCCTTTGAGCTTTTGGTCGAAAAATCAAAATGAAGAAATTGAGAGTTTTTTGAGAGAATGAGTTTTCTGTTTTGGATAATGGCTGCTAGGGTTGCTTCTTGCAGAAAAAGCACATATATACTTCTGTTTTTGTATTGGCTAAGCATGGTTAGTGGTAAATGAAAACAGAATTTTGCTAATGACCTCTTTTTGCTAAATGACCAATTTGCTCAAATGGTGAGGTGTAGGAGGCTGCAGCTCGAATTGGGCCTTTGGGCAAGTTCCAATTACATATTCTGATCAATTCCAATTGGCCAAAGTGAAGGAAAAAGGTTATTTCAAAAAGTCAAATTTTCACTACACTTGAAATTAATTCAAGCAAGTTCAAAAATGCCATTTTGATTGGTGATGTTTTGATGCATGATGATGACATTTTTGGAAAGAGGGGATCAAATGTGACTTGTAGGAAAAAACCCCACCCAATTTGGCCAAATGGTTTGAGAGATATGGCCTTTTGAAGTTCAAAAATTTTGGAGAATGATTTGATCATAACTTGCCAACCATACATGGGAATTGAGTGTTCTTGGACTTTTTGAAAATGGGAGAACAAGATCTTCAACTTTCATGTTGGGAAAAAATTCATTTCAAGCTTGTATCATGATGTAAGTTTAGGATCAAGAAGTTTCCATTTTTGGCAAATTCCAATTACAGGTCAACTTTCTATTTCTGGAAATTTCTTGTCTGACTTTATTTTCTTCACTGTGGATGCTTGACATGATATATCAAGCTTGTATGGACATGAATGAGACCTCTCAGACCAAATCCCACCATCAAATCACTGATTAAATGGACAGTTGACCAAGTTTGACTTCAGTTGACTTTTCTAGGGTTTTGCTTGACTGAACCATGTTCTGATGAATTCCAAACCCTAATCCCTTGATATCTTGATTCCAAATGATGTCACAACTCATGAACTCTTGATGAATGATCATGGTGCCCAAATTCTTCAAGAATGGCCACCATCCACTGTTTAATGGCTGATTTGACTGTTTGACTGTTGATTGCTTCATCTGCAAGTAACATGGTTAGATGACAATATTTTTGTACTTTTTGGTTAGTAAACATATGAAAAGCAAAGATATACAAATGCAAAACATGCTTGGTGATCAAGAACCACACTCACAAGGTAACCCACCCACTAGGAGGGAAGCTAGGGCATGCAATGATCCTTGAGGCAATGATATGATATGATATGGGCCATGAGGGATCTTAGGGCCAAAATTGGGGTCTTACAGAGTGGAAATGCATAAATTAGCAAAAAAAACACTCATTAACCAATTTTCCAATTACATTTCCATTAACCATGATTAACCAACCTTAAACAGAGTATATATGTCACATTTACACTCTGAAAACCCTAGCCACAACTCTCACAAACAGACCAAAAACTCTTTTCTCTCAAACTCACATTTTCTTCATTGTTTGAAATTCTTGCTGAAAACTTCAAAGAACACGAGCTAGCCTTGGTTGCTTCATCATTCACCTTCACTTTGGAAGCATTTGGGAGCATCAAATCCCAGTTGTAAGCAAGGAACTCGTGGCTGTTATTTCCAAGCTCCTCCATGGCAAAGTTGGTTTGGAGCTATTTCAAGCTTGGTTGAGCTAAAATCCTTCACTCATTCATCATCTGGAAGCTTGTTGAACATCTGTTTCAACCTTTCATAGCCTAATCATCTCTGTTTCACCACTACCCTCCAGATCAAGTAAGTTTTCGACCCCCTCATTTCTCAAAATCATGTTATACATTAGATAGGTCTTGCTTTGCTGGTCACAATGAACTTCAAATCGTGCAAAATGGTTGTGTGATGAACGAGAAAACTGGTTTTAAAGTTTCATATCCAAACATGTTTTTGCTCGATGCTTCCTTGTTAGCTTGATTTAGTGAATATGGATGTTGCATTATTAATGTGCATTGCTTGATGGTTCGAATGCCATGCTTGTTTTCAAAAACTGTGACCAAAATTTTTCACGATTTGTTGAAGAAGATGAATGTTACTGTAGCTAACCAAAACCCTAGTTAAAAACCCAGAAATTTTGCTTGGATCGTGTTTTGTATATGCTGTGCATGGAATCACTGTTTTATTCCCCAGGACCAATCAGAGCGCAGCGTCGCTTTAAGTGAAACGCAGAGTTTCACTTAAAGTTCCAAGAAATTACTAAAATGCCATGCCGTGTTACATTAAATTCATTTAATCATTTTATTTCACAATTTGTATTTCATTTTGATCACAATCTTACAAAAATCATAGAGCATTCATTATTTATCCAAAATTCATGGGATTTTTTGCAAAATACTCCTCTTGATCTCTAGTTATTTGTCATGATTTTTCCAGATTTTTGGCATGGATGGATTTTTAATTGAGCTAGGGTTTTGTTCATGTATGTCCATTTGTGTATGTCTTGCCAAATCAATTGTTAAATGATGATACTTTATCCAATGCCTTTGAAATTTTTTGTGCTTAAACTAGACACATTCATGGTGATTTTGGTGTAGAGTTTGTGAATTTATCATTGCTGGTTTGTGAGTTATGATTTTTTGAATTAGGGTGTGACAATTTGTGTCACACCATTGATGTCCCACTTCTTGATTTTCATTACCATGCTTCTTGAACTCAAATTGGTCTGAATTTTTGTATGAACCTACTTGTGGATGTCTAATTTACATGTGAATTTTCTTGGAATTATTGATGGCATTTCCTAATTGTTTGGGATTTTCTCCCCTGTTTGGTCATATGTTGACTTTTTGTGACACATCATCTCATATGCTTTGTGAAATTCTCATACTTAATTGGATGGACTTGAAATTTGACATGTGATTAGTAGACACCTTAAACTTTGTCATAGTTTTGATCCCATTCATTTCTCATATGTTGTCACTGATTTATGATTTATTGAAGTTGGTTCATGTTTGGTTGACTTCTTTGAGCATGTTTGAACTAGCCTTGCCTTTCTGATTTTCATTGACCAACTTCCCTTTGTCCAAATGAGCTGAAATTTGGTATGTATATCATGTTATGGATGATGTTTGATCATGAATTATTTGAGAATTTATTGAAATGTTTATGGCTGGTTTTGAGTTAAGTCTTGCTGTTGACTTCTTTGAGCTTCTATATGCCATGCCTTGACCTAATTTGTTCATGAAATGATAATGGTGAATGATATGAACATGAAACCACTTGGGTTTGATTCTTGATTGTTTGAACTTGATTTTGATTGAATTTCACTTTCTGTTTTGGAATTCTTGTCTCTTTTTGACCCTAGGCTTGTCCTAGTGGTCCTGTTGCTCATGTTTAAGTTTGTTGTTTCAGGTTAAGCAACAAATGCTCCAAAAAGATCATTACAAATTGAATGAGTTTGATTTGTTTATCATGACTAACTTTTTTGTTTTGTAGGTTGCTTGGCTCACATGCTTTGAGCCTTGTGCATTGCACATTTAACTGATTGTGTTGACTGTTGATCTTTATCTCATTTTGATTTAAACTTTGAGTTGTGTACTGATTCTGTTTGACTGGTTTCAGGTACCTTTAGTTGCTTAGTTCTTTAAGAACGTGCTTTTCTTTGCTTAATAGCAATTTGCATTGAGGTATAATCCCTTTTCTTCATGTAGTCTGAAAGACCTGGCCTGTTACTTGGCCAGGCAACTGTCTGAAGTCCTCCTTAAGAGGCAATGCTTGTGTGTGTTTACATTTGTCCCAAGCAGGAAAAGTCCTTTGAATAAGGCAATTGGTGGATATAAGAGATATGTAGTCTATCTCCCACTATTCTGTGAGTCTTCTCCTTGCTCCCATTGCATGGTTGTAGCATTGAGATCCAAACCCAAGATCTATCGAGTCAATAATCTGTGGAGAGAGTTCCATCTTTCTGAACTCCCACACCTTCTGATATCCAATGCTCTCCCTGACCAGGGATAAGAGCAATGAGGCACACCCCTCATATCCTTTCATCTGCTTCACCTTAGCCCCTCAATGGCAAGGTTAAGAGCACCATTAACCCTATTCCAGTTGGCTTCAATGCCTAACCCTTTGTGTGAGCCTGATTGTTTGGTTATAGTGTGTGCTGAATGACTTTAATTGATTGATTGCTTACCTCATATACACATGTCTGCTTGCATGCTTTGTGCATTTATCATCATCAATTACTCACTAGTGCATGATCATTTCATTTGTCTCTGTGACATATCTTTGTTGTTTGCCCATGGAGGACAATTGTAAGACCATCCTTTGGCCATTTGTTCCTGTGATATGGAAGTGAGTATAAGACCATCTCATTGGCCACTCATCTTCTCTTTGCTTGATGCATTTGTTTGTTGTATGTGAGGATGCAATTGTAAGTCCCTGCAAGTTGGCATTTGTATTCCTAGGACCATACTATGGAGGTTAGAGTAAGCCCAGATAGATTGGCATCTGACATCCATGTTTTGCTTTTGTGAGGATGCAATTGTAAGTCCCTGCAAGTTGGCATTTGCTTTCCTATGATCATATGTTGGATATTGGTATAAGTCCAGACAGATTGGCATCCGGTATCCAAGTTTCGTTTTGTTTTAGGAGATTGGAATAAGTCCATCTATTGGCTTCTAACATCCTTGTTTCTTTGTTTAGGAGATTGGTGTAAATCCATTTATTGGTATCCGGTATCCGCTTTGTTTGTGAGATTGGAGTAAGACCATCGAGTGGCATCCGGTATCATTTGTTTGCTTATTTTGCTATTGCCCATTGCCTATTCCAAAGGACACACTTGAATCATCTTCAATATGATTTCAAGAGGTGAACCTTCTAAGAAGTTTTACAATCCATCTTCATCCATTCATTCCCATTATGTCCTAAACCTTTTCACACATTACTTTCAAACTTGAGATAGATATTGTGCAAACATCTTCATGTTTTCAAATCAAAAACCTGGACCCAAGTCCTTGACTTTTTCAAACCCCATTTTCATAATACTTCTTTTGAATCAATCTTAATCATACTTTGACCCTACTTTCATAATCACAATCAATTAACTTCACCCATTCAATTGTTTTGGCTTTGTCCATTGCTAAGTTTTCACACATTAGCCATAGGTTTCAATTATCATTGTGGTTGATGTAAATCTTACCCTATCCTTAGTGAGTCGACTATAAGACTTCCGTACTGAAAACAGGGTTAACCCCTCTAGTACGTCGAAGCTATCCTCGCGTGGTGGATGTTGGTCTTGGTCGAGTTTTCTCCCATTGATAATGAAAAGCCTCAAGTGCTATTGTTTAAAATTGAACTCACAAACCTTTTGGAAATCTTTTAGCCGAACTACGACGTTTTGATCCTTACCTTTGATGGAAGGTACGTAGGCAACGGGTTCATCCGTTCGAACACAAAAACAATAAAAATTGTATATTCTTTTCTCATCATCCCACTCATGTTTGCACAATAAATATTTCATAATAAATAACAATTTTATACAACAAGTGTGAAAAGGGCTCCCTAGGAGTACCTAGGACGTGATGGGTGCCTAACACCTTCCCATTGCGTAATTTACACCTTACCCAGACTCTCTGATCTTTTCATTAGTTTTCTACGTGTAAAACTTCTTAGGCTTTTGTTCGCTTTTTAGCCAGTCCTTTGGATAAATAAAAGTGCGGTGGCGACTCGAATTCATTGTATGCTTTGCTTATGGTTTAACCAATAAATCATATAGCGACGAATACACCGCTACAGAAAAGTGGCGACTCTGCTGGGGAGATTTCGATCCTTGGTGGTATTGCCTACTTTTCACCCTTGTTGTGATATATTATTATTTGTTATATGCCATATTTTTGTACCATTTGGGATAACTGTATTGATTGTAATGTTTGAATTGCTTGATATACAATTGTTGTTTGCTTTGGTGATCTGTGAGATGAGTTCTATACCCGAACTCGAGTGCACTCTAGGATAGGAGAATGGCATAGTCTTGTTGACTGGTGTGGAGTATTCCTTAGCCAGTTGACTTGCGAGCCCATTCACTTGGTGGAGGTCATGTTGGATTAATAATGTCACACAAGTTATTTGTGGTTAGGCATTATTCTTTCAATCATGTGCCGCAGAAGCCAAGGACCGTAGTTTACCAAACCCATCTTGGCCTATTTTTAGGAACGTAGTGCGGAGGTCGTTCAGATGTAAGTTCTGATGCGATTGTTACGCGATACTACACTCATAAGAGTTTCTCTTGAGAATATTCTTGGAATACGAGTATTCGTTCCTCCGATAATATCCGAGAGATGGGACGATGATTATGGGAACCTCTGGTAGAACATGTCTGGCAGGTTTAAACCCTAGTACACTCCCTTTGGGTGGTTCTTAACCGAGACTCCATGCTCGTGACTCTCAGCAAACCCGTGATTCGTGGTTGAGTCGTTCAGACAACCTTAATATCAATGGAACCTGGGTGTTGATCAGGTATAAAACCTAAATCCCCCAAAACGGATGGTTGATATTAAGGATGTTCGAGCCGGTTCATGTACCGTTAATATCAATGGAACTTGGGTGTCGATAAGGTGAAAACCTAAATCCACCAAAATGGATGATTGATATTAGGGATACAATGAGCTTTCCCATGACCTTTGTTTGGTGTGACTTGCTTGATCCTTGAGTGTGATTTTTGCATTCATGCATTCATTCATTCATCTGCACTTCATGTCAATCAAAGAAAAGAAAATTTTCAAGGAACTTAAAGGGTTTATTTGCAAAATTTTCAGACATGGAAAGACCAAAAAGGCATACAAAGAAGTACAACTTTAAGCAGCCCGATGTAAAAGAGTTAAGGAATCTGACATCGTATGTATTAGATCCCTTGGGTTTCAAAGCTCGCTATGGGAAGCTTCTACCTCTGCTCACTACTCAGGTTGACGAAGGGCTGATGAGTACTCTGGCTCAGTTTTATGACCCCCTGTATCATTGCTTCTCATTTCCGGATTTCCAGCTGTTGCCAACCTTGGAGGAGTATTCTCATCTCATTGGGATTCCGATTCTGGATCAAGTGCCGTTCAGTGGCCTAGAGAGTATTCCGACTGCTCGAGAGATTGCCAGCTTGTTGCACATAGATGAAGATTTGATTAGGGCTAATCTGACCACCAAAGGCGGAATTCAGGGTTTTCCTTCCGAGTTCCTCATTGCCCAAGCTACCTTTTATGGGAAGGCCATGAGTGAGGATGCCTTTGAGGCTTTGTTTGTGCTGCTCATCTATGGATTGGTGTTGTTTCCCAACTTCGACAAGTTCGTGGACATGAACGCCATTAGGATCTTCTCAGTTCTTAATCCCGTTCCGACTTTGTTGGGCGACGCCTATGTCTCTTTGCATCTGAGGAACGCAAAGGGTGGAGGAGTTATTGTCTGCTGTCTACCTCTACTGTACAAGTGGTTTATTTCGCACTTGCCGCAGACAGTTGCTTTCAAGGAGAACAAGGGATGTCTACGGTGGTCTCAGAGACTCATGTCTCTCACCAATGATGATATCACCTGGTATGATCGCGTGTATGATACCGTCCAGATCATCGACTATTGTGGTGAATTTCCTAATGTGCCTCTTCTTGGCACATGTGGTGGGATTAGCTACAATCCTATTCTCGCACGACGTCAGCTTGGGTTCCCCCTGAAGGATAAACCTCATAACATTCTACTAGAAGATGTGTTCTTCCAGGAGGGTAAAGATCCCCAAGGCCTGAAAGCCAGATTTGTCCGTGCTTGGCGCAGTATTCACAAGAAGAGTAGGAATGAGTTGGGTCCAAAGAACTGCATTGCTTTGGAGCCATACACCTCTTGGGTCAGATAGAGAGCTGCCGTCTACTTGATGCCGTATGATCATCCGAGACCTACACCGTTGGATGTGGCTGGGCCTTCAACCCTCCCTACCCAACGTGTAGAGGAGTTGAGAGAAGAAGACCTTTCGCGTGCTTGGATCCGTGAAAGAGAGGAATTGCTGCAGCAGCTCAAGGAGAAGGACGCTATGATTGAGTTTCTCGAGCACCGAGTGATCGACGATCCGAACGACACTTGGACTTCTCTGCTTCCTCAGTCATCCAAATTCTGGAAGAGGAAGTATGATCGACTTGCAAAGGAGAAAGCAGACATGGAAGCGGCCTATGAGAGAGAGATCAAGAAGTTGTGTACTTCTCATCTTCCAGCATCCCGAGCTTCTAGGGATCCATAGGATGTTATTTCCCTTTTCTCTTTGTAATAATCAAAAAAAAATGTTGTACTTCTTTGTCTCAATATATTGAATGAAGTATTTTCCATGAGAAATTTAAATGCTTTAACTATTCAAAATATTGCAAATAATACCCTAAGGGTTCCTTGAAAACAAAGCATCTGCACAAGCATTTCATGCATCATTTTTGCATGAGCAGGTACCCTTTGTTTCTGGTCTTCTTGTCCTAACCCTTTGCTCTTCATTTATTTTGAAGACAAGATGACTCACCGGTATTATACGCGAGTCAACTCTGCGAGAGTCATGGAGCAACTAGAACAAGAGAACCGAGAATTGAAGGAAGATGTCGCCAGACTTGGCGCTTTGATGGAGCAACTCCTCGCTGCTCAGAATCAACCTGCTCAACCGCCTGCAACGCCTGCTCAGAGGACAGTCATTTCAGAGGTCTCCACTTCGACTGTGCCAGCCAGTGCTCTGGTGCCCAATGCTATGCCAGCCGGGTTCCCGTGGGGAATGCCTCCAGGTTTTATGCCGAATATTCCTGCGCCAACATTTGCTCATATGCCGGCATCTAGCCCGGTCCCTGTTCCCGCTCCTCCTGTCGTGCATACCATGCCAAGGGTAGACGACACCATCTATCACTCCGAGCCGTCTGAGGGCCCGGACGTTTATGAAAAAATGGACGCCATGAACGACCAATTCCTCGAGCTGAGAAAGGAATTGAAGACTCTTCGAGGCAAAGATTTATTCGGCAAGTCTGCTGCCGAGCTCTGTCTTGTTCCCGGTGTGAAAATACCGATCAAATTCAAAGTGCCTGACTTTGAAAAATACAAGGGGAACACCTGTCCACTTGCTCACCTGGTCATGTACGCCAGGAAGATGTCCACGCAGACTGATCATGATCAACTTCTGATTCATTATTTCCAAGATAGTCTGTCCGGTGCGGCGCTCAAATGGTACATGAGCTTGGACAGTGCCAATATCAGATCCTTCAATGACCTTGGCGAAGCTTTCGTCAAACAGTACAAATATAACGTCGATATGGCGCCTGATCGAGATCAACTCAGGTCCATGTCACAGAAGGACAAGGAAACCTTTAAAGAGTACGCCCAGAGATGGCGAGAGCTGGCAGCTCAGATCACTCCACCGCTAGAAGAGAAGGAAATGACCAAGATCTTTCTGAAGACTCTTGGTTCATTCTATTATGAGCGGATGGTAGCAAGCGCTCCCTCTGATTTCACCGAGATGGTGAACATGGGGATGCGTCTCGAAGAAGGTGTCCGTGAAGGACGATTGGCAAAGGATGAGAGCTCTTCCTCTAAACGATATGGAGCGTTTAAGAGGAAAGAAGGGGAAGCACATGTTGTGCAATCTCAGCCCAAACATAGAAGACCCTCTGTTCAGAGGAAGCCCGCACGTCATCAGCACCAGGTGGCTCACGTAGCACCTGTCTTCAAAGACAATGCCCAACAACATCAGCAATACCAACATCAACAGTATCAGCATCAGCAACAATATCAACAACCTCAATATCAGCAACAGTCTCGTCCACAGCAACAGGCTTACCAGCCTCGTGGTAGCACAAGTAATCAAGCGAATGTGAGTTATGATAGGAAGAAGATCAGTTTTGATCCGATTCCCATGTCTTACGCAGAGTTATATCCCTCTCTAATAGAGCGGAAGCTGATTACTCCAAGAGATCCTCCGGCTATACCGATCAACCCTCAGTGGTGGTATAAGCCTGACTTGCACTGTGTCTATCATTCTGGCGCTCCGGGCCACGATATAGAGAACTGTTTTCAGCTGAAGACCAAGGTTCAGGACCTTGTGAGATGTGGTATTCTGAGTTTTGAAGATTCAGGTCCAAATGTCACCAAGAACCCATTGCTTGCGCATGGGAAATCAGTCAATATGGTTCAGGAATGCCTTGGGAAATACAAGGTCAGATATGTGAGCCACATCAGGCAGTCGTTGGTTGAACTACACCGTTTGCTGTGTCAGTACAGCTACTTGGGGCATAACCACGACAAGTGCCGCGTCTGCTCGGTTAATCGCTTGGGTTGCGACCAAGTACGCCGAGAACTTCAGAAGCTATTGAATGAGGGTACCATTGAGATTCTGCAGAATCGCAATGTTGATAAAGCTGAGCCTGAAGTAAACGTCATCTCGCCAGTGTTCAAGTTACCCGAGCCTGTTGTTATTCGTTACAATAGCAACAAGCCGAAGGCTTCCTCTTCCTTGGTCATTAAACCGGCCGGCCCTGTGCCTTATTCATCTGATAAAGCTGTACCATTCAGATATAACCCTGTTGCTGTGCAAGATGGGGTCGAAGTACCTTTACCTTCCACTTCCGTAACCACTGTCGCTGATGTAAGTGGGTTGACCCGAAGTGGTCGTGTATTTTCTGCGCCTCCTAAGGCTGTTGCTTCCGAATCTGCTGAACGTCTGGTTGGGGCCGCTGTTAATGTTCAGAATCCGGCACTTGACGTCGCCAAACCATCCTCCTCCATACAAAAGACTCCTGTTTCTTCAGTTGGCCCAAGTGGCATTGTAGATGAAGAATCTGATGAGATGCTGAGGCTCATCAGAAAGAGTGAGTACAACATTGTAGACCAGCTTCTACAAATGCCATCCAAGATTTCCATTCTATCCTTGCTGCTGAATTCAGAACCCCATAGGGAGGCTCTGCAGAAAGTCTTGGATCTGGCGTATGTTGATCATGACGTCACCATCGAGCAATTTGACAGCATTGTTGCAAACATTACCGCTTGCAACACTTTGAGCTTTTGTGACGCTGATCTCCCTGAGGAGGGAAGAGACCACAACATGGCTTTACATATCTCCATGAATTGCAAATCTGATGCAATGTCCAACGTGCTGGTGGACACTGGATCTTCTCTAAATGTATTGCCAAAATCCACACTCTCTCGATTGTCGTATCAAGGTCCTCCTATGAGGCAGAGTGGGGTCGTTGTGAAAGCATTCGATGGGTCGCGTAAGACCGTGATTGGGGAAGTTGATCTCCCAATCAAGATAGGACCAAGTGATTTCCAAGTTACTTTCCAGGTAATGGATATCCACCCATCTTATAGCTGTCTCTTAGGCAGACCATGGATTCACGAGGCTGGCGCCGTGACATCCACCCTACATCAGAAGTTGAAATTTGTGAAAAACAAGAAATTGGTTGTAGTAGGGGGAGAAAAGGCTCTCCTGGTTAGCCATCTGTCTTCTTTCTCGTACATTGACGCAGAGGATGAAGTTGGAACTCCATTCCAAGCTTTATCTATTGATGAACCAATCGAGAAGAAGTCTCCTTCATTCACTTCCTACCGTGATGCAAAGCTGGCCATCGAATGTGGTGCAGTTGCTGGATTAGGGAAGGTGCTTGAACTTGAAGACAACAGATCCCGGGCTGGCATTGGCTACTGTTCTGGGGCATGTAATGAGCAAGGTTTGTTCACAAGTGGAGGATTCATCCATGCTGATCAACCTGAAGAAGAGGAAGTTGCTGCTATCTTGGAAGAGGATACAGAGGACGTGAACAATTTTGTTATTCCTGGTGGTGTCTGCCACAATTGGGTCGCTGTAGATGTTCCTACAGTCATCCATAGATCAAAGTAATTGTTCACTTTGTTTAAAACCCTTCTCCCATGCCAAAAGGAGAAGTGATGACATTGTTGGCAAAGCATATATACAATGATGTTTTTCATTCAATTAATGCATTATTAAACATTTGTTTTCACTTTTTGCTTTTCTGCATGAAATCAGTGATCACAAAAAACCATAAAAAAAAAACAAAAATAAAAGCAATCTTTTTCATCTGCATAATGGTTTGCTTGTTTAAATGCTAAAGTTTTTCATTAACCAAAATCATTATGCAGGTTGATCCTAAAACCCATTGAACATAATGATCCAACGCCATCTCCCAATTTTGAATTCCCTGTATTTGAGGCAGAGGAAGATGACGTTGAGGGGATTCCTGATGAGATTACCCGTCTCCTTGAGCACGAGGAGAAGATCATTCAGCCGCATCTCGAAGACTTGGAAACAGTCAACTTGGGGTCTGAGGATTGTGTTCGTCTGGTGAAGATTGGGGCACTTCTTGAAGGGTCTGTCAAGGAAGATTTGATCAGTTTGCTACGAGAATATTCAGATATCTTTGCTTGGTCCTATGAAGACATGTCGGGTTTAGATATGGATATTGTGCAACATTTCCTGCCCTTAAAGCCTGAGTGCGTGCCTGTGAAGCAGAAGCTCAGAAGAACTCATCCAGATATGGCAGTGAAAATCAAAGAGGAAGTTCAGAAGCAAATTGATGCGTGGTTTCTGGTGACTTCTACATATCCTCAGTGGGTGGCCAATATTGTGCATGTTCCTAAGAAGGACGGAAAAGTCCGTATGTGCGTTGATTATAGTGATTTGAATAAGGCTAGCCTGAAAGACGATTTTCCTCTACCACACATTGACATGTTCGTAGACAATACAGCCAAATTCAAAGTCTTTTCCTTTATGGAAGGATTTTCCGGATATAATCAAATCAAGATGGCACCGGAGGATATGGAGAAGACAACATTCATCACACCTTGGGGAACATTCTGTTATCGAGTGATGCCCTTCGGTTTGAAGAACGCCGGAGCCACGTATCAACGAGCTATGACTACCTTGTTTCATGATATGATGCACAAGGAGATAGAAGTCTATGTTGATGACATGATTGCTAAGTCCCGAACGGAAGTTGAGCATATTGAGCATTTGTTGAAGCTTTTTCAGCGTTTGAGGAAGTTCAAACTCCGCCTGAATCCGAACAAATGTACATTTGGAGTCCGTTCTGGCAAGTTGTTGGGTTTTGTGGTAAGTGAAAGAGGTATTGAGGTTGATCCTGCAAAGGTCAAAGCAATACAAGAGATGCCTGCACCCAAAACTGAGAAGCAAGTCCGAGGTTTTCTTGGCCGCTTGAACTACATTTCCAGGTTTATATCCCACATGACTGCCACATGTGCGCCGATATTCAAGCTCCTCCGGAAAGATCAGTCTCATGATTGGACCGAGGATTGCCAGAAAGCTTTCGACAGTATCAAGATTATCTGTCTGAACCTCCGATATTGTCTCCGCCTGTGGAAGGAAGACCTCTGATCATGTATTTGATAGTTCTTGAAGACTCGATGGGTTGTGTACTCGGTCAACAAGATGAATCAGGAAAGAAGGAATTTGCTATATACTACCTCAGTAAGAAGTTTACTGATTGTGAGTCTCGGTACTCTATGCTTGAGAAGACGTGCTGTGCTTTAGCTTGGGCCGCTAAGCGTTTGCGCCAGTACATGATAAATCATACAACTTGGTTGATATCCAGAATGGATCCAATTAAGTATATCTTCGAGAAGCCTGCTTTAACGGGGAGGATTGCCCGTTGGCAGATGTTGTTGTCTGAGTATGATATTGAGTATCGAGCTCAAAAAGCTATCAAAGGTAGTATCTTGGCTGACCATTTAGCGCACCAGCCGATCGAAGATCATCAGTCTGTTCAGTATGACTTCCCTGACGAGGAAATTCTGTATTTGAAGATGAAAGACTGCGATGAGCCTACACTTGATGAAGGTCCGGAACCTGGTTCCAGATGGACGATGGTGTTTGATGGCGCTGTTAATCAATATGGAAATGGAATTGGGGCAGTGATCATTACTCCTCAAGGTTCACACATTCCGTTTACAGCAAGGCTAACTTTCAAATGCACGAATAATATGGCGGAGTACGAATCCTGTATTATGGGACTTGAAGAATGCATTGATTTGAGAATCAAATATCTTGATGTGTATGGTGATTCGGCCTTGGTTGTCAATCAGATCAAGGGAGAGTGGGAGACGAATCAACCTGGTCTCATCCCATACAAAGATTATGCAAGGAGAATTTCAACATTCTTCACAGAAGTTGAATTTTATCATATTCCTCGAGAGGATAATCGGATGGCAGATGCTCTTGCTATGCTTGCTTCCATGATTGTAGTCAGATGGTGGAATGATGTCCCCAATATTACTGTGATGCGCTTGGACAGACCAGCTCACATATTTGCAATCGAAGATGTGAAAGATGACAAGCCTTGGTATTTTGATATCAAGAATTTCCTCCAGAACCAGGTCTACCCACCTGGGGCATCTGTGAAAGATAGGAAAACTTTGAGAAGGTTGTCAGGCAGTTTCTACCTCAGTGGTGAAGTGTTGTACAAGAGAAATTTCGATATGGTTTTGCTCAGATGCGTGGATAGACACGAAGCAAACCTATTGATGACTGAGGTCCATGAGGGTTCATTTGGTACTCATTCCAATGGACATGCCATGGCTAAGAAAATGTTGAGAGCAGGCTACTATTGGCTGACAATGGAGTCTGACTGTTGCAAGTATGTGAAGAAATGTCACAAGTGTCAAATTTATGCGGATAAGATTCATATTCCTCCGACACTCCTGAATGTGATTTCATCACCATGGCCTTTCTCTATGTGGGGAATCGACATGATCGGTATGATTGAGCCGAAAGCGTCCAACGGACACCGGTTTATTCTCGTAGCAATTGATTACTTCACCAAATGGGTTGAAGCCGCTTCATATGCGAATGTGACCAGGCAGGTGGTTGTGAAGTTTATCAAAAACCAGCTGATTTGACGTTATGGTGTGCCAGAGAGGATCATTACTGATAATGGATCTAATCTGAACAATAAAATGATGGATCAGTTGTGCGCTGAATTCAAGATTGCACACCATAATTCCTCTCCCTATAGACCTAAGATGAATGGGGCTGTTGAAGCTGCTAATAAGAATATCAAGAGGATTATCCAGAAGATGACTGTCACGTACAAAGATTGGCATGAGATGCTGCCATTTGCTTTGCATGGATATCGTACGTCTGTACGCACTTCAACAGGGGCAACCCCTTTCTCTCTTGTTTATGGCATGGAAGCTGTTCTCCCGGTAGAGGTAGAGATCCCATCAATGCGAGTCTTGATGGAAGCCAAGTTGACTGATGCTGAATGGATTCAGAGTCGTTACGACCAACTGAATTTGATTGAAGAGAAGCGTTTAACTGCCATGTGCCATGGTCAGTTATATCAGCAGAGAATGAAGAAAGCATTCGATAAGAAGGTCAAGCCTCGTGTGTTCCGAGAAGGTGACCTCGTGCTCAAGAAAGTCTTGTCTTTCGCGCCCGATTCCAGGGGCAAGTGGACTCCAAACTACGAGGGTCCATATGTTGTTAAGAGAGCCTTTTCAGGCGGAGCTTTGATGCTTACAACAATGGATGGGGAGGATTTCACTCGTCCTGTGAATTCAGATGCAGTCAAGAGATACTTTGCCTAAAAAAAAAGTATATGCAAAAGAAAAACAGAATAGCTCGCTAAGTTGAAAACCCGAAAGGGCGGCTTAGGCAAAAATGAGCGTCTCGGTGGAGAACCCGCAAGGGTAATTCAGGCAAAAATTAGAGACTTGGAAAAAGAAAAATATTTGCATCCCGCTAGATTGAGTACCTCACCCTGGGGCAATCTAGGCAAAAATTAGGGATTTGACAAGTAACTGCATCCTGACGAGACTTTCTGTTCACCAGTCGTCATTTCGTCAGGGGATTCTCGATTCATCGTCAAACTGAAGCTTCGAATATATCGAGATTCAAATTGGTAGAGAAAGGATCATTATGTTCAATGTAGCCCTCTTCCAATATATATCACTGATTTCAAATTTGTACAGATCTATGGGGTCTTGCCATTTGCAGGCTACCATTCCATCAAATCAATTTGAGCTTTTTATCCAATTATTTACACTCTTATTTGTTTCAATTCAACAAATGTTTTGCATGTTTTAAATTGATAAAATGTCATTGTTTTGAACAAATCAAATTTTTCAAAAAAAATATTGTTTTAAACAAAGTGAACATTCACAATATTGAAAGGATACTCAAGAATATCTCAGTGCTCTCCCGAGGGTGACATGATTTCCAACAGGTAAGACATTTGTTCATACTCCTGGTTTGGTTGTATCTTCTTTCTTCAAATCTTTGGTGGGGTTGTTCCTCAAACAGAGTTGTTGTTGGGGTTGTTCCCCAAGCAGAGTGTTGTTGAAGACTTCGTTTTCTCCAGCAGCAGTTTTCCCCAGCATGGGTGCTTCCTTGTGAGTTTCGGCGGTTGATTGGTTTTTCATCTTGGTGCCCCGTCACTTTCTCCAGTGGGTCGCCTGCCCCAGACTTTATTTGTCTCCTCAGCACAGTCACGAGTAGAGCTTTTATTGATATCCCCATCGGAGTCGCGAGCAGAGTTGTTGTCACTCTTCCCAGTGCAGTTGCCAGCGGAATTGTCTGTTTCCTCAGCATGATCGCTTTCTTTTTGAAAGACTCGGTAAGTCAGCGGTTTGATACCCGGTACTTTACCTTTTTCCCCGGCGAAGTCGTCTGCGAAATTGTTGCTATCTCTCCATCAGAGTTTTTCTCTTCAGCAGAGCAGGAATTATTTTCCTACTCAGTGGTTGATTTGGGTTGACATCCCAGTATATTGCATCCATCTTTTCCTCAGCGTAGTCTGCAGAATGTTTGTTGTGGCAGCTTCGCCTGCTGAATACTCCTTCAATCCCCAGTATGGTCGGATGATGGCTCTAGCATCCAGAGAAGGGATTGATTTCCTGACTGTTTGTGATCCCTAGTAGAGTGGCTTATATTGCAGAATCTACTTGTTGTGATCAGTTTGCTATGTGTATTCTCCCCAAGTAGAGTGGTTTGTTGCAGAATCTACTTGTGTGGTACATTCTCCCTCAGTGGGTTGTTCCCCAGTGGAGTTATGTGGAGTTGCTTCTACAGCAGTTCGTGTTTGTGCAATGCACTTTCTTGTTTCTCAGTTGACACTGGGATCCCCGGCAGATACTTTGGGACTTCTCTTGTTCCCCTACAGATTTGTCTTGGTGGCTGCTTTGCCCGTTGTGACTTTCTGTACCTGGATTGGGTTGTTTCCTGATATCTCTGATCCTCTGCTTCTCCAGCAGTACCCGCAGATCTTTGCTTTACAGCATGTAGATCTCCGCAGATTGACTCTCCAGCTGGTTTTTCCCCTGGAAGTATAATACCGGGCGTTTAGTTCCTGGACCTGTTTGTGTTAGAACTGTCTGTTTTGTCAGCATTCATCAAACATAAATCACGCATATTCATGCATATTCATAAAACATTCAGATATTCATGTTGCATTTCTTGCCATATATCCTTTGTTTGTTGTTTCCTGCAACGGGTGATATAGATCTTCTCTATAGATCTCCCCTAGCAGATGTCGGGTGTCAAAATCTCTCCATATAGAGTCAGCCCCATAAGCAGAAAGTGTTGGTCTTTCCTTCTGCAGTTCCCCACTGAGATATATCCTCGTGGATGACGGTTTCTTCCGTTTCCTCCCAACACATATATTGGGATGGATTTTCCTATTTGAGTTACATCCTCATTAGGACATGTCTTGATTCAGTCCGTCTTCTCGGATTATTCCCGAATTGGCTATTTGTCAAATGTCTTGTGCTTCCCAGTGGGTTGTTCCCCAGCGGAGTAGTTTTGGGCCTCTACCCTCATACCGGTAGTTATAAGTCCTATTTTTCCTGGCTTTCTTGGCAGAATTTGTGGTTATACACCTTTTATTCCCCAGCCAGAGTTGTCGGTTTTCTACCTGGTAACCGGTAGTTATAAACCTTGTTTTCTCCACTAGCAGAGTTAACTTTGTTGTTCATCCCAACCGATGACAGTTACTCTTCTGTGGTTTTCTATCCAATTTCTTTTGGTAGATGTAATCCCCTCTTTGCGGTTATCTTCATTCAATATTCGATTGATTTTTTCCTTCGCTTGGATAAGTTGCTCAGATAAGCACTTATATCCCCCAGCAAGTCTTTTGTGGATAATTGCCGTATGCTAGCAATTTTATCCCCAGCGGGTTCTTTCACCTTTTGTCAGTGATTGTGTTCCCCGGATCATTGATTGTCATCAATGCATCCCAGCGAGTCTTCTTTCATTTACCCCCTTTGTTGGTAATGTCTGTTGCTCCCTTTGACTGGTCATCATTATATACCTAGTTTGGTATCCCGATGCCTTTCTTTTCGGTTGATTTATCCTTTATTAACCCAGTAACCGGTTGTGGATAATCTTCCATGCGAGTATACTATTCACGGTCTGCCGGTAATGAATAATATATCTCATGCACTCTTCAGTCAAAGCCTTTTGTGTTTTCTTTGTTGAGTAAGATTCGTTACTTCCCTTTGCGAAGTCGAATATTCTTGTTGCTGGATAATTGTCGGATGCTTGCAATTTATCCCTTTGAGTTGTCTTTCGTTTACCCGGATGCTTGGTATTGATTGTCTCTCTTTTTGGTTAGTCACCTATTATATACTTCGGTATCTCTGGTGTCTTTTCCTTTCGAGTATATTATTCACGGTCTGCCGGTAATGAATAATATGTCTCATGCGCTCTTTGGTTGGAGTCCTTTGTTGATATTCCCCAGTCGAGTAAGATTCATATTCTTTGTAGAATCGAATGTCCATCCTTTAACCAGTTTGTGTTTTGGATGATGTGTGTTTTGGCATATATACCAACTCACATTTTCGGTAGATCACCTATTATATACTTCGGTATCTCTGGTGTTTCTTACCATGCGAGTTTATTATCTACGTTCTGACGGTAATAGATAATAAATCTCATGCGAGTTTTCTTATCCACGGTCTGCCGGTAATGGATATTGTATCTCATGCACTCTTTGGGTTTGTGTCCCCAGTTGAGTAAGATTTGCATTCTTTGCAGAATCGAATATCCGTCCTATAAACAAGTCTGTTGTTCTAGCTTTCTTCAGGATGATGAGTGTTTTGGAACACAAACCAATTCACGTCTTCGGATTTTATCCTATAAACAACCTATAACCCGGTTCAGGATAATCTTCCATGTGAGTATTCTATCCACGTTTTGACGGCAATGGATATTATATCTCGTTCACTCTTGGGTCAATCTTTTGATTGTTTTCTCCGCAGAGTAAGTTTCGTATTCCTTGTGGAATCGAACGTCCGTCCTATAAACAAGTCTGCTGTTCTAGCTTTCTTCAGGATGATGAGTGTTTTGGAACACAAACCGATTCACGATTTAGGATCTTATCCTATAAACAACCTACAACCCGGTTCAGGATAATTTTCCATGCGAGTACATTATCTACGTTTTGACGGCTATAGATAATATACCTCATGCACTCTTTTGTCGAACACTTTGTTTGTTTCCCCAACTGAGTAAGATTTGCATTCCTTATAGAATCAAATATCCATCCTATAAACAAGTTTGCTTTCGCTCTCTTCAGGATGATGAGTGTTTTGGAACACACACCAATTCACGTCTTTGGTCGGTCACCTGTTGCATACCTACAACCCGGTATCCTTGGTGTTCCTTCCTTTCTGCTCCCTATTATGACCTCGGTCCCTTGTGGAGTCAGATTTCCCTGAGTTTATGTACCTTTTTCAGGTCTTTCTCAGATGCTTGGTTGATTGATATCTCTCACCCTTATACCGGTCTTAGATATTCATTCTTCCGGAGTTTGTTACCCTTATACCGGTAACACCTCATTCTTTGGTGCTTCCTCAGTGAAGTTTTTCCTGTTGCTTCTCCCCAGGAGTCAGCTTGTGTCTCTCCAATGGATTTTTTTTCCTTTGGGATTTTCTTTTCCCCAGTGTGAGTCCTTCACTCCCCAGTGAGGCCTCCAGTCTGATTTCTATTACCCTAATCAGAGTCGTGTCTTGTTCACGCTGTATCAGTTTTGTCTATTCCCAACAAGAATCTTGTTAGAGTCTCTGTTCCTGGTGAGTGTATCACTCCGATGGATCGTCTTTTCTTCTGTGTGAACCATATTCCCCACAGAATTTGTGTCTTTTGCATGCATACATTTGCATCATGAGGTCTCTTAGGGACCAAAATTTGTCTCATTACTGTTATTTAAGCCCATTCTACCGCGTCGAGATGAAGATTTCTAAACTTCACTTCTCCGGCTAGAATGATCTTAAATAGGGGCATCTGTAAGACCCCAATTTTGGCCCTAAGATCCCTCATGGCCCATATCATACCATATCATTGCCTCAAGGATCCTTGCATGCCCTAGTTTCCCTCCTAGTGGGTGGGGTACCTAGTGAGTGTGGTTCTTGATCACCAAGCATGTTTTGCATTTGTATATCTTTGCTTTTCATTTGTTTACTAACCAAAAGTACAAAAATATTGTCATCTGACCATGTTACTTGCAGATGAAGCCAATTTAGGTCAAAATCAGTCAAAGTCAGTCATTGAGATAGATGGTGGCCATTCTTGCAGAATTTGGGCACCATGATCATTCATCAAGAGTTCATATGAGTTGTGACATCATTTTGAATCAAGATATCAAGTGGTTAGGGCTTGTAATTCATCAGAACATGGTTCAGTCAAGCAAAACCCTAGCGAAGTCAACTGAAGTCAACCTTGGTCAACTGGGCATTTAATCAGTGATTTGATGGTGGGAATTGGTCTAAGAGGTCTCATTCATGTCCATATAAGCCTCATATAACATGTCAAGCATCCACAGTGAAGAAAATAAAGTCAGACAAGAAATTGCCAAAAATAGAAAGTTGACCTGTAATTGGAATTTGCCAAAAATGGAAACTTCTTCTCCTCAAAATTACATCATCATACAAGCTTCAAATGAATTTTTTCCCAACATGAAAGTTGAAGATCTTGTTCTACCATTTCCAAAAAGTCCAAGAACACTCAATTCCCATGTATGGTTGGCAAGTTATGATCAAATCATTCTCAAAAAAATTTGAACTTCAAAAGGCCATATCTTCCAAACCATTTGGCCAAATTGGATGGGGTTTTTTGCTACAAGTCCTATTTGATGCCCTCTTTCCAAATCTTCCATCACAATTTACCAAAAACTCACCAATCAAAATGGCACTTTTTGAAGTGACTTGAATTATTTCAAGTGAGGTAAAAAATTGACTTTGCAAAATAATCAATTCCAACACCTCCTACCAATTGAAAATGATCAGAAAACATGTTTGGAGTGTGTACAAGGCCCATTTTTGCAGCTGTTAGCACATGGGCATGTCATTTGAGTGGAAATGCACAAATTAGCAAAAAACACTCATTAACCAATTTTCCAATTACATTTCCATTAACCATGATTAACCAACCTTAAACAGAGTATATATGTCACATTTACACTCTGAAAACCCTAGCCACAACTCTCACAAACAGACCAAAAACTCTTTTCTCTCAAACTCACATTTTCTTCATTGTTTGAAATTCTTGCTGAAAACTTCAAAGAACACGAGCTAGCCTTGGTTGCTTCATCATTCACCTTCACTTTGGAAGCATTTGGGAGCATCAAATCCCAGTTGTAAGCAAGGAACTCGTGGTTGTTATTTCCAAGCTCCTCCATGGCAAAGTTGGTTTGGAGCTATTTCAAGCTTGGTTGAGCTAAAATCCTTCACTCATTCATCATCTGGAAGCTTGTTGAACATCTGTTTCAACCTTTCATAGCCTAATCATCTCTGTTTCACCACTGCCCTCCAGATCAAGTAAGTTTTCGACCCCCTCATTTCTCAAAATCATGTTATACATTAGATAGGTCTTGCTTTGCTGGTCACAATGAACTTCAAATCGTGCAAAATGGTTGTGTGATGAACGAGAAAACTGGTTTTAAAGTTTCATATCCAAACATGTTTTTGCTCGATGCTTCCTTGTTAGCTTGATTTAGTGAATATGGATGTTGCATTATTAATGTGCATTGCTTGATGGTTCGAATGCCATGCTTGTTTTCAAAAACTGTGACCAAAATTTTTCACGATTTGTTGAAGAAGATGAATGTTACTGTAGCTAACCAAAACCCTAGTTAAAAACCCAGAAATTTTGCTTGGATCGTGTTTTATATATGCTGTGCATGGAATCACTGTTTTATTCCCCAGGACCAATCAGAGCGCAGCGTTGCTTTAAGTGAAACGCAGAGTTTCACTTAAAGTTCCAAGAAATTACTAAAATGCCATGCCGTGTTACATTAAATTCATTTAATCATTTTATTTCACAATTTGTATTCATTTTGATCACAATCTTACAAAAATCATAGAGCATTCATTATTTATCCAAAATTCATGGGATTTTTTGCAAAATACTCCTCTTGATCTCTAGTTATTTGTCATGATTTTTCCAGATTTTTGGCATGGATGGATTTTTAATTGAGCTAGGGTTTTGTTCATGTATGTCCATTTGTGTATGTCTTGCCAAATCAATTGTTAAATGATGATACTTTATCCAATGCCTTTGAAATTTTTTGTGCTTAAACTAGACACATTCATGGTGATTTTGGTGTAGAGTTTGTGAATTTATCATTGCTGGTTTGTGAGTTATGATTTTTTGAATTAGGGTGTGACAATTTGTGTCACACCATTGATGTCCCACTTCTTGATTTTCATTACCATGCTTCTTGAACTCAAATTGGTCTGAATTTTTGCATGAGCCTACTTGTGGATGTCTAATTTACATGTGAATTTTCTTGGAATTATTGATGGCATTTCCTAATTGTTTGGGATTTTCTCCCCTGTTTGGTCATATGTTGACTTTTTGTGACACATCATCTCATATGCTTTGTGAAATTCTCATACTTAATTGGATGGACTTGAAATTTGACATGTGATTATTAGACACCTTAAACTTTGTCATAGTTTTGATCCCATTCATTTCTCATATGTTGTCACTGATTTATGATTTATTGAAGTTGGTGTATGTTTGGTTGACTTCTTTGAGCATGTTTGAACTAGCCTTGCCTTTCTGATTTTCATTGACCAACTTCCCTTTGTCCAAATGAGCTGAAATTTGGTATGTATATCATGTTATGGATGATGTTTGATCATGAATTATTTGAAAATTTATTGAAATGTTTATGGCTGGTTTTGAGTTAAGTCTTGCTGTTGACTTCTTTGAGCTTCTATATGCCATGCCTTGACCTAATTTGTTCATGAAATGATAATGGTGAATGATATGAACATGAAACCACTTGGGTTTGCTTCTTGATTGTTTGAACTTGATTTTGATTGAATTTCACTTTCTGTTTTGGAATTCTTGTCTCTTTTTGACCCTAGGCTTGTCCTAGTGGTCCTGTTGCTCATGTTTAAGTTTGTTGTTTCAGGTTAAGCAACAAATGCTCCAAAAAGATCATTACAAATTGAATGAGTTTGATTTGTTTATCATGACTAACTTGTTTGTTTTGTAGGTTGCTTGGCTCACATGCTTTGAGCCTTGTGCATTGCACATTTAACTGATTGTGTTGACTGTTGATCTTTATCTCATTTTGATTTAAACTTTGAGTTGTGTACTGATTCTGTTTGACTGGTTTCAGGTACCTTTAGTTGGTTAGTTCTTTAAGAACTTGCTTTGCTTTGCTTAATAGCAATTTGCATTGAGGTATAATCCCTTTTCTTCATGTAGTCTGGAAGACCTGGCCTGTTACTTGGCCAGGCAACTGTCTGAAGTCCTCCTTAAGAGGCAATGCTTGTGTGTGTTTACATTTGTCCCAAGCAGGAAAAGTCCTTTGAATAAGGCAATTGGTGGATATAAGAGATATGTAGTCTATCTCCCACTATTCTGTGAGTCTTCTCCTTGCTCCCATTGCATGGTTGTAGAATTGAGATCCAAACCCAAGATCTATCGAGTCAATAATCTGTGGAGAGAGTTCCATCTTTCTGAACTCCCACACCTTCTGATATCCAATGCTCTCCCTGACCAGGGATAAGAGCAATGAGGCACACCCCTCATATCCTTTCATCTGCTTCACCTTAGCCCCTCAATGGCAAGGTTAAGAGCACCATTAACCCTATTCCAGTTGGCTTCAATGCCTAACCCTTTGTGTGAGCCTGATTGTTTGGTTATAGTGTGTGCTGAATGACTTTAATTGATTGATTGCTTACCTCATATACACATGTCTGCTTGCATGCTTTGTGCATTTATCATCATCAATTACTCATTAGTGCATGATCATTTCATTTGTCTCTGTGACATATCTTTGTTGTTTGCCCATGGAGGACAATTGTAAGACCATCCTTTGGCCATTTGTTCCTGTGATATGGAAGTGAGTATAAGACCATCTCATTGGCCACTCATCTTCTCTTTGCTTGATGCATTTGTTTGTTGTATGTGAGGATGCAATTGTAAGTCCCTGCAAGTTGGCATTTGTATTCCTAGGACCATACTGTGGAGGTTAGAGTAAGCCCAGATAGATTGGCATTTGACATCCATGTTTTGCTTTTGTGAGGATGCAATTGTAAGTCCCTGCAAGTCGGCATTTGCTTTCCTATGATCATATGTTGGATATTGGTATAAGTCCAGACAGATTGGCATCCGGTATCCAAGTTTCGTTTTGTTTTAGGAGATTGGAATAAGTCCATCTATTGGCTTCTGACATCCTTGTTTCTTAGTTTAGGAGATTGGTGTAAATCCATTTATTGGTATCTGGTATCCGCTTTGTTTGTGAGATTGGAGTAAGACCATCGAGTGGCATCCGGTATCATTTGTTTGCTTATTTTGCTATTGCTCATTGCCTATTCCAAAGGACACACTTGAATCATCTTCAATATGATTTCAAGAGGTGAACCTTCTAAGAAGTTTTACAATCCATCTTCATCCATTCATTCCCATTATGTCCTAAACCTTTTCACACATTACTTTCAAACTTGAGATAGATATTGTGCAAACATCTTCATGTTTTCAAATCAAAAACCTGGACCCAAGTCCTTGACTTTTTCAAACCCCATTTTCATAATACTTCTTTTGAATCAATCTTAATCATACTTTGACCCTGCTTTCATAATCACAATCAATTAACTTCACCCATTCAATTGTTTTGGCTTTGTCCATTGCTAAGTTTTCACACATTAGCCATAGGTTTCAATTATCATTGTGGTTGATGTAAATCTTACCCTATCCTTAGTGAGTCGACTATAAGACTTCCGTACTGAAAACAGGGTTAACCCCTCTAGTACGTCGAAGCTATCCTCGCGTGGTGGATGTTGGTCTTGGTCGAGTTTTCTCCCATTGATAATGAAAAGCCTCAAGTGCTATTGTTTAAAATTGAACTCACAAACCTTTTGGAAATCTTTTAGCCGAACTACGGCGTTTTGATCCTTACCTTTGATGGAAGGTACGTAGGCAACGGGTTCATCCGTTCGAACACAAAAACAATAAAAATTGTATATTCTTTTCTCATCATCCCACTCATGTTTGCACAATAAATATTTCATAACAAATAACAATTTTATACAACAAGTGTGAAAAGGGCTCCCTAGGAGTACCTAGGACGTGATGGGTGCCTAACACCTTCCCATTGCGTAATTTACACCTTACCCAGACTCTCTGATCTTTTCATTAGTTTTCTACGTGTAAAACTTCTTAGGCTTTTGTTCGCTTTTTAGCCAGTCCTTTGGATAAATAAAAGTGCGGTGGCGACTCGAATTCATTGTATGCTTTGCTTATGGTTTAACCAATAAATCATATAGCGACGAATACACCGCTACAGAAAAGTGGCGACTCTGCTGGGGAGATTTCGATCCTTGGTGGTATTGCCTACTTTTCACCCTTGTTGTGATATATTATTATTTGTTATATGACAGATTTTTGTACCATTTGGGATAATTGTATTGATTGTAATGTTTGAATTGCTTGATATACAATTGCTGTTTGCTTTGGTGATCTGTGAGATGAGTTCTATACCCGAACTCGAGTGCACTCTAGGATAGGAGAATGGCATAGTCTTGTTGACTGGTGTGGAGTATTCCTTAGCCAGTTGACTTGCGAGCCCATTCACTTGGTGGAGGTCATGTTGGATTAATAATGTCACACAAGTTATTTGTGGTTAGGCATTATTCTTTCAATCATGTGCCGCAGAAGCCAAGGACCATAGTTTACCAAACCCATCTTGGCCTATTTTTAGGAACGTAGTGCGGAGGTAGTTCAGATGTAAGTTCTGATGCGATTGTTACGCGATACTACACTCATAAGAGTTTCTCTTGAGAATATTCTTGGAATACGAGTATTCGTTCCTCCGATAATATCCAAGAGATGGGACGATGATTATGGGAACCTCTGGTAGAACATGTCTGGCAGGTTTAAACCCTAGTACACTCCCTTTGGGTGGTTCTTAACCGAGACTCCATGCTCGTGACTCTCAGCAAACCCGTGATTCGTGGTTGAGTCGTTCAGACAACCTTAATATCAATGGAACCTGGGTGTTGATCAGGTATAAAACCTAAATCCCCCAAAACGGATGGTTGATATTAAGGATGTTCGAGCCGGTTCATGTACCGTTAATATCAATGGAACTTGGGTGTCGATAAGGTGAAAACCTAAATCCACCAAAATGGATGATTGATATTAGGGATACAATGAGCTTTCCCATGACCTTTGTTTGGTGTGACTTGCTTGATCCTTGAGTGTGATTGTTGCATTCATGCATTCATTCATTCATCTGCACTTCATGTCAATCAAAGAAAAGAAAATTTTCAAGGAACTTAAAGGGTTTATTTGCAAAATTTTCAGACATGGAAAGACCAAAAAGGCATACAAAGAAGTACAACTTTAAGCAGCCCGATGTAAAAGAGTTAAGGAATCTGACATCGTATGTATTAGATCCCTTGGGTTTCAAAGCTCGCTATGGGAAGCTTCTACCTCTGCTCACTACTCAGGTTGACGAAGGGCTGATGAGTACTCTGGCTCAGTTTTATGACCCCCTGTATCATTGCTTCTCATTTCCGGATTTCCAGCTGTTGCCAACCTTGGAGGAGTATTCTCATCTCATTGGGATTCCGATTCTGGATCAAGTGCCGTTCAGTGGCCTAGAGAGTATTCCGACTGCTCGAGAGATTGCCAGCTTGTTGCACATAGATGAAGATTTGATTAGGGCTAATCTGACCACCAAAGGCGGAATTCAGGGTTTTCCTTCCGAGTTCCTCATTGCCCAAGCTACCTTTTATGGGAAGGCCATGAGTGAGGATGCCTTTGAGGCTTTGTTTGTGTTGCTCATCTATGGATTGGTGTTGTTTCCCAACTTCGACAAGTTCATGGACATGAACGCCATTAGGATCTTCTCAGTTCTTAATCCCGGAAGAACCGAGTTGACGTAGTGTGGCTTTAGAGATAGCTCCATTGGCAGAAAGAATGCATATCGCTCTTGGACTCTTCTGCGCAAATGACAAGATCTTCCCGCCAACATCCTCTCCGGTATTAACAGTAACCACATGCGGTGTAAAATCCACAGCAGCTGTGCTTGCAAACACTTCACCAAAAGAAGAAAGGATTTGGTACATGATAGGCATGTTGGCATGTTCAAAGTCAGGTAGTTATGATATCTTGGCAATGTTGATATTTCCTGCTAGTTGTTCTTGGTTTTGTTACCTTGTTAGTGAACTGATATGCTTGACAGTTTGTTAGCATGTTCCATGACAGGTTCAAGGCTGGATTGGTGTGATGGAGAATTATGGTGCATCATTGTCTAGCTCCTATTTGAGAACATGCCAGTTGATTTTTGTAGGCTGCTACAAGATGATGACAGGGTGCAAGTGTAAGGTGTATCATGGTGAGTTCAAAGCCAACATTCATGTGCATTGTTTTGTCAAATTGACCATGTATGTGCCATGTTTGATCATGTGATTGTGGTATTTGATTGATGGTGAAAGCAGGACTATGTCCATCAAAGGAGAGTCACGCTTGGCAAGGCAAAAGTGACCAAGTCACGGCATGGTAAGTGTGGTCTTGAAAATGGGCCATGTCTTGCACTCAGGTATGCAATTGGATTTGCAACCTTGTTAGCCATTCAGTTTGATGTGGCATGGTTTAGATTTTGGTTTGTCACCTACTGCATTGTAAGAGTTTGAACTTGGTTGCTTTTATGTTGGATGCAGGCCATGTTTTTTTGCTTCATCATTTGGCTAGCCTTTTGGTCATGAGTGGGCATTTTATGCAGAGTTCACACATGTTGGGTTCAGTGTGTATGCTGATGTTTCCCTGTAGAAGACAACTACATTCAACCCGTTTGTTTGAAACACTGTCACAGCCCTTTATAACATTCCTGTAGAACGGCTTCTCAACAACGATGACTTTAAGATCATTCAAAATACCGAAACCAGATTGCTTAAGTTGAATATATTTATCATGATGAGATTTATAAATGTAGCGCTGAGCATATGGAAGAGTAATATTGATCAATGACTCCTTAAAGCTACAATCAGATAGACCATAATATATTGCCTCACGAGTTACCACCTCCGAGATAGCTGGAATACCTAAATTTTTCATAAGGAAAGAAATTTTTTTATTTTGGACGATGCCACCATAGAATGAATTTTTTCAGATGAACAGAACTAGGAGTTATAAAAGCACCTTCACCATCAAGTGTTTAATATGTTCTCTTTAAATAGCATACAACAATGCCATTAATTCAATAGACATTGAAATAATGTAAATTGGGATTTCTACTCACTGTAAAATTTAATCTAGAGACAGTGGATGAGCCACCCTTATTTTTCCAAAATTTAATCTAGAGATTTATCTCAGTATAACATAGGGGTGAGTCCGAAGATACATCTTCGTAAATACCATTAATTCAAAATTCATTGGGTGTCACAAAGATGCATCTCTGGACACATTTCGTACATTAACTTGCGACAGACCCTTCCCTCTTCCTCTTTCATTTTCTGAATACTCACTCAAAAAACTCTATTTGAGCTCTTTTTCTACAAACCATTTCCAAACCCCATTTGAGCAAGTTTCATAAAGTTTACTCACTTCATTATACTTCATTTGCTGTAAAGTTACTCACTTCATTCAACATTATCATCCATAACTCTAATTTGGTAAGTATCTTATTTCATTATTTTTTTTTTGTGTTTTGAATTAAATTTTAGGTAATATGTGTTGTTTAAGTTGCACTAGATACTAGTAAAATCAAAATAGGTAGCTGATAGAGACATGCATTATCATTTCATTTGAGGTTAAGGAAGCAATTGGTATTTCTCCCATTGATGAAAATCACAAGTTCATTCAGAGATGCATCTCTGAATTCTCCCTATGATGATTTCGGAGATGTATCTCCGAATTTGTATCTGACTGTATTTCGGTTGAGTTATTGATGTGTTTCTATTTTTATTACAGGTGTAATGGCTGAAAACAACCCGAACATAATTAGGCTCGGTTGTGTGTCCCAACACACATATTTACAATGTGAATGGACTAGGGGCAAGGTCACGAGGCCACAAGTTGATGATACCTTGTTTGATGGTTCACATGGTCGAGGTTCACAACCACCTGATTCTACTTCCCATAGCCTCCTGTCTCAGGTATCTACTTCACGAGGCTACACATCCCTTGCTTATGAAGCCTTTAAATCCCAGGAGGAACCCGATGTTAATGCCCTTGTATATAGTTATCCAGGTGTCACATTAGACACCTCATTACTTCATATATATGAAGATCATCCTGCTATGCATGTCTTGGAATGAGAGGTACATTTATTTACCTTTGATTACATTTGTTTTAAACCAATTTTATCGCAACCAATGGTGAATTTTTTTTAACAAGAGCGTCCATATTTAAAATCCATAAACCATATAATAAAGATATTGGATTTGGAACAACACAACTCTGACTGGTTTAAGAATGTTATCCACTAATTTGGTATTGTCAATTTTTTAGTTGTTATGTACACTACCATAAACCATGACATGAAAGCGCCATATGTACAGAGATGGCATTTAGAGAGGTCATATTTCCACCTTCCTGTTGGAGAGATGACCATCACCCTAGATGGCGTCTCATTCCTTTTTGTATCTTTCCATTAGGGGAAAATTACTAGACCCCGGAAGGATCAGTCGATAGGAAGCTAGTGAGATACTAATTACATATTTGGGGATTGAACCAACAGACACCGCAAATGAGGTATTTGACCCCAAAGGTGCTCATGATAGATTAAATTTTTTAAAGAAATATATAAAGACCACCTGCAAATGGATATGGATGCTGATGGTGATGATATGTTGGTTGAGTACCATCGATAGTGTGTGTTAAGGTGTTACCTCTTGTTCTGGGTTGGCACGTCCATGTTTGTGAAAAAAATTGCAACCTACGTCAATGAGATCTATCTTAGATTCTTAATCGACTTGACGATGATTCACGATGCAATTCTGGTATCAGGTATGAGATGTCGAAGGTAATGTCACGACACTAATATCTGAACAATACAAACAGGATAAAAGATAAAGAACAGTAATGCAAGAGACACAAGCAATTGTTAACCCAGTTTAGTGCAAACTCACCTACGTCTGGGGGGCTACCAAGCCAGGAAGGAAATCCACTAAACAGAATCAGTTCAAAGACTCTCAATAAACAACTTCAAGTTACAGTCTTTTCACCTAATCTCTAATCGTGTGACTTCTACCTAAGAACTCGTAGATATGAGATCCTACTCACTCCCCCTCAATCACAGCAGTGATATAAAACAAGAATTACAATAAAAAGAAGACATTCTTCAAAGACACATACTTGATCTTACTTAAAAGCTTCAATCAAGTAAACACACACTCATGCTTCAAAGCTTAGAGTGGAAAAATTACAACTCAAAAATCAGACCAATTCAATCATCTATGGATGAATTGAATGGCTTACAATTCACACGACCACACAAGACTTAAACCCTTATTCTCTCTCAATATTTCGTTCGTTATTTCTTGTGTATAAAACCAGGTTTTCCATGTCCTTTATATATAAGCAATTGGCTGGGCTTGGACATCATAAAAACCTAACACTATTTTCCAATCATATCTTCTCATGACATTTGATTATATCTCTTTGGAAAATAAGTCAATCTAGTTGTAATTACTGATTGATAGCGTGTTCAATCATCTCATTAATCATACACAAATTAGCATTAAAAATGCAATCACATAATACATAACATTCAGACTGAATATTCCGTATACAGATGTCATGACATCAGTTCTGACATCTTAGTAAAATCCTGCATAATCATATTTTAAACATCCTGCAGGTGCATGATATCTTATGCCAAGACAACACATGTGATAACTTGTGAACACTCTAGGTTTTACCAAAAATTTTGCCAACACAAGAACCAACAAACTCCTCCTTTGGCAAATTTTGGCTAAAACATATATCAGTCCATTTGTTCACAAGAGTAAAAAAAACATATCAGCAGTTAAGCAGCAACAGAAGTAATAACCACACATTTACTAGCTATAACAGCAACTAGTAAACACACATTAAACACACATGAGCTTCTTCTCCCCCTAAGTATGTTCAACACAGACATCTCCTTCAACAACACCTGTAACATCCATCACCCCATCAGACATCTCCTTCAACATCACCTGTACAACACAGGACATCAGCTGTCATCACATATTAACTGCAACTCTCCACATATCAGTTGTCATCACATATTAACTACAGCTCTCCACATATTAACTTCTCCCCCTTTTTAGTCAAAATAGACCAAAGAGACCAATTAGACAAAATAAATGTCAATTAGTCCAACAGAGAATGTCACATAGAATGTTATAACATATAAAATGTTAAAACATATTGTCAGGTGTTACAGAACCATAATTATACACAGCTATATGAGCTGAGATAAAAAGAAATCCAGAGAAATCACAAAGAGAACCCAAAAATTACATCATGGCATCAAACAAGACTGCCAAAAAAACATCAAACAACAAACAACAATGCATCCAGAACAGCACATCATTATAACAGGGGGACCATCTTCACCACAACTCAGTCTGAGGAGCTAGCATCTTCATCAGCTTCAGATCCAGAACTTCCAGTTGATTTATCTTGAGATTCAGACCTCTCACTTGAGGTGTGGGCATTTGTGTCCTAGGCTTGACTAACATTATCCATGTCTCCTTGATCCAAGCTATTAATCAGAACCTCCAGAGCTTCTTTCCTAGCTTTAGCCACCCTAATCCCAGTCTCCAATTCCTTACAGGTCTCTTTCAGTTCAGCAATCAGGCCACCTTGAGAGGTTGGCTTCTTCATAGCAGATGTCATGACAATGTCATTGACATGACTGCCTTCAAATAACTTGTAATGAACTGACAATGGAGGTTTTCTTCTACTAGGGATATCACTTGTGCTTAAAATACCAGGTTCTGGCTTAGGATTATCCCACAAATTATTGAGGGAAAAGCAATGGGCAGCTTCACTGCACTTGTGGAAGCATGTTTGACAATTTGTTCAAACATGAACCTTCCATAATCAAAATTAATCTTGGTTCCAATAGAAATATGATCCTTCCAAGATCATTAGGGATTGTAGAGATATGGTTTGTTGGTACCCAGTTTGTTGACCCTATCTTATGCAAGATAGCATATTTCACAGTTAATTTACCAGCAGAGAGATGCTTTTTGCTTGGCCACTCCTTGACCTATCCAACAGTTATTGTCCTACATACCTCATTGTTTGTGGCCTCTAATTCAACAACACCTTCTATTCCTCTTCCTAGGAACTTATTGATCATAGTAGGAGAAAACTTCACACACTTTCCTCTAACAAACACCTTACAAAACTCTTTGATGTTCTTGTTAGCAATATCCTCAAGGATGTTCACCACAAACTCTTTAACAAGACCTTCAAAACATTGAGGTAACCCACTAACTATTTTCATTAAACCAGCAGACTTGAACAAATCCATAACCTCCTTAACTTCCACAGCATCCTTTCCCAGTTCTCTTTCCACAGCTACTCTCCTTTGGATTACAAATTTCCACTTGGCTGCACCATCTTCCAGATGGAAGGAAATGTTATCCAAATATACAGCAACAACCTTAGCAGGAGATTTTCTAACAGTAGACCTTTTGATAGAAGAGATGTCTGGGACATCTTCTTCAACATCATCCTCTGAATCAAAACTTTATCTTACCTTTCTCTTCTTTACCTCCACTTTACTCCATGACTTTGAAGGGCCTACAACAGTAGCCTTCTTACTAGTTTTGGTTGTCATCATCTTAGCCACAGACCTCCCTTTTCTGGTCTTCATTCTCTTTGTAACACTTGGCTTCAAGTGATGAAGCAAGCTGTCATCTTCATCATCTGAGCTTTCTTCTTCCAAGTCAATCACCTTCTTACCAGAGTCATGCTTTTGAGAAGCATCTACAGATTTCCTACTAGGCAGGGTTTGCCCTAAAGAATACAGTCCTTCTGCAGCAATATCTTTCTCTGACCTAGATGAATCATCATCTTTCTCATTGTGAGGTTCCACCTCAGGGGAGGGATCCCTTCTAGATAGAGGAGTCAAAACTCCCTTGACTGAGTGTCCTTCATTTAGGATCCTCGTGACCAAATTTCTAATGACACAATCAGTATGATGCATGTCATCTTTAGAGGTAGGGTTATCAGAACTGTTACCTTGAGTATGTCCAGTAGTGGAGGATGGACCAGGTGCGTCGCCTGGGATGACTGATAGGGGAATCACTTCCAAAATGTCCTCATGAAGAAAATCCATGGATGCTGTTCTTGCTTCGTGCGCAGGTTTTGAACTAGAAGATGGAGGATGTCGTGACATCTTGTTGAGCTTGTGAAAGAATTTTCGTTGCCCTAGCATAAATGGTCGATAAAGTTTGAGGAAGATGGAATTGGTTGAGCTAAGGTTGCGTGTGAGAATGCTATAGATGGTAGTTCCAATACTAGGTAATGATTTACCATAAATGGGACACTTTTTTTTAAGTGGGCAAACAATATTTTTATTACCTTTTCCACTCCAAATTAATTGCTATAAATTCTCATGGATACAAATCCCTAATTTCCCTCTTAAACATTCAAATTGATTAGCATCCAAAGCCTTTGTAAATATGTCAGCTAATTGCATTTCAGTAGGAACATGCTCCAGGGCTATGATTTTCTCTTCCACTAGTTCTCTAATAAAGTGATGACGAATATCAATGTGCTTTGTCCTGCTGTGCTGAATAGAATTCTTAAAAATATTTATAGCACTCAGGTTGTCACAGTACAATGCCATGACATCTCGTGTGACATTGTATTCAGTCAACATTTGTTTCATCCAAACCAGTTGAGAACAACTACTCCCAACTGCTATGTATTCAACTTCAGCAGTGGATAGGGACACACAATTTTGTTTCTTACTAAACCATGATATTAAGTTGTTCCCCAAGAAGAAACATCCTCCTGGTGTGCTTTTCCTATCATCAGCACTTCCAGCCCAGTCAGCATCACAATATCCAGTCAGCATAGATCCAGAACCATGAGTATACAACATCCCATAGTCACTGGTGCTATTGACGTATTTTAGTATCCTCTTCACTTGGTTTATGTGACTGACTTTTGGTTCAGCTTGATACCTAGCACAAACACCTACAGCAAAAGCAATGTCAGGTCTGCTTGCTGTGAGATATAGCAGACTTCCTATCATGCTTCTGTATAGACTTTGATCTACATTAACACCATTTTCATCTTTGGAGACTTTCAGATATGTAGGAGCAGGTGTCCTTTTATGACTTGCATTCTCCATGCAAAACTTCTTAACAATGTTTTTGGCATATTTGCTTTGAGATAGAAAGATAGAATCTTCCATCTACTTGACTTGTAGCCCAAGAAGATAGGTCAGCTCTCCAACAAGGCTCATTTCAAACTCAGACTACATTTGTTTAACAAAATGTTCGACCATCTGATCTGACATCCCACCAAACACAATATCATTCACATATATTTGAGCCACCATGAGTTTTCCTCCTTCATTCTTAACAAATAGGGTCTTGTCAATACCTCCCTTCATGTATCCATTGTTAGTGTGGAACACTGTGAGTCTCTCATACCAAGCCCTAGGAGCTTGTTTCAAACCATAGAGGGCTTTCCTCAACTTGTACACATGCTTTGGAAGATCTGTGAATCCTTTAGGTTGTTCAACATATACTTCCTCATTTAAATAGCCATTCAATAAGGCACTTTTTACATCCATTTGGAACAGTTTAAACTTCAGAATACATGCCACTCCAAGCAATAGTCTAATGGACTCAAGGCAAGCTACATGGGAAAATGTTTCATTAAAATCAACTCCTTCAACTTGAGTATATCCTTGTGCTACTAATCTTGCTTTATTTTTAGTAACCACCCCTTGTTCATCAGATTTATTCTTATACACCCATTTTGTTCCTATGACATTTATTCCTTCTGGTCTTGGAACCAGTTCCCATACTTCATTCCTCTTGAATTGGCCTAACTCCTCATGCATGGCATTGATCCAGAACTCATCAGTCAAGGCTTCCTTGACATTCCTAGGCTCAATCTTGGACACAAAATAGCCATGTGAGATCACTTCCCTTGATCTAGTTGTGACCCCTTTATTTGGGTCTCCTATAATGAGATCTTTGGGATGATCCTTCTGAACTCTGATGGAGAGTCCCTTGTTGATTTTGTCAGCTTCAGGTTTAGCTTGAGGAGGTTCACTCTCATTATTTTTGTTTGGTAAATCAGTTGGGGCATCATTTAGAGATGTCTCAACATCGTCAGTGACATCAGTCTATTGATCATCAACCACAACATTGATAGATTCCATCATTACTTTTGTTCTGGAATTAAAGACTCCAGATGCTCTGTTGTTTGTTGAGTAGCCCAAAAATATTCCTTCCTCATTTTTGGGATCCATCTTCCTTCTTTGTTCACGATCAGTCAAGATATAATATTTACTACCAAACACATGGAAGTATTTGACTATAGGTCTTCTCCCTTTCCATACTTCATATAAGGTAGTAGGAGTCCCTTTCTTCAAGGTTACTCTGTTGTGAACATAGCAGGCTGTGTTCATAGCTTCAACCCAAAAGTGGTAGGGCAATTTCTTGGCATGAATCATAGCTCTGGCTGATTATTGGAGAGTTCTATTTTTCCTTTCTACCACACCATTTTGCTGTGGAGTAATGGGAGATGAGAACTCATGACTAATTCCTTCTGATGAACAGAATTCAGCAAATTTGTTATTCTCAAATTCCTTCCCATGATCACTTCTGATTTTGATAACTTGACTTTCTTTTTCTCTTTGAAGTCTTAGACAAAGATCTTTGAAAACTTCAAATACATCAGATTTTTCTCTTATAAAATTGACCCAGGTGTATCTGGAGAAGTCATCCACCACTCCTTAAGCATACTTCTTCCCACCAAGAATTTCCACCTGCATGGGACCCATCAAATCCATAAGGAGAAGTTCCAGCACTCTGGAAGTGGTGTCATGTCTGAGCTTCTGATGTGACATCTTTGTCTATTTTCCAATCTGACATTCTCCACAAATTCTTCCTTCATCAATCTTCAAGTTGGGAATTCCTCTAACAGCTTCAATAGATATAATCCTCTTCATACCTTTAAGATGCAGATGGCCTAATCTTTGATGCCATATCTTCACTTCTTCTTTAGCTAGAGTACACATTGAAGAATAACCAGTTTCTTGAGAACTCCACATGTAGCAGTTGTCCTTAGAACTGACTCCTTTCATGATCACTTCATTTTCTATATTAGTAATTAGACATTCAGTTTTAATGAAGTTTACATTTAGAACTTGGTCACACATTTGACTGATGCTTATTAGGTTTGCAGTCATTCCCTTAACAAGTAGGACATTGTCAAGATTAGGAACTTCATGGCAGTTAAGCTTACCAATACCCTTGATTTCACCCTTTGATCCATAACCAAAGGTTACATAGCTGGTGGCATGAGGATGAAGGCCAGTTAGCAGGTTTTTGTTTCCAGTCTTATGTCTGGAGCACCCACTGTCAAAATACCAGTATTCTTTGGCTGAAACTCTGAAGTAAGTGTGAGCTATCAGGTTTGTAACACCAGTCCTAGGAACCCATTGTTTTCTGTTGATAGGTATGTGATGTTAGGGTCTAGGTTGATGATGAGAAGGACTAGGATAGCCATACAACTTATAGCAGAATGGTTTTATGTGGCCAAATTTTCCACAGTAATGACATCTCCATCTTTGGTGTTTCCCTTTCTGTTGTCTTCCTTTATGATGTTGTGACATATGATGTGACATCTCTGGTTTTCTACCAGTATGACTGCACTTAGGTTTGGATTTAGGTTTGCTACCAGTGTGACTGCACTCAGGTTTATATTCATTGAACCCAATGCCAAACTTGTCTCCTGTCATTTGTCCAGTCTGGAGAATTTTGTCTAAGGTGTCAGTTCCATTGTTTAGCATTCTGACATACTTTGTCATCTCATCAAGTTTAGAATTCAAGAATACGGCTTCAGTTTTTAACTTAGAGATGGTTTCCAAATGTTCTTCCTTCTCATTCTTCAGTTGTGCTATCACTTTCTCCTGACTTTCAACTTGTTGACACACTTCTTCACTTCTGTGACACAACTTTCTGTAGGTAGTGGCTAACTCATCAAAGGTCACTTCATCATCACTTGAGTCTTCATCAGACCCCCATCTTCCAGTCATGGCAGTCATAAGATTTGCAGACTCATCTATTTCACTTTCATCAGACCAAGTAGCAGCAAAACTCTTCTTCTGTTTCTTGAGGTAGGTTCCACATTCAGTTCTAATGTGTCCATACCCATCACATTCATGGCACTGAACTCCTTTTCCTTCTTTGGGATTTTCATCTGATCTTGTTCTTCTTCCAACATTGTTGGATTTACTGATGTCAGATGAGATGTTCTTAACATTAGCCTTAGACCTTACATCCATCTTTTTCAGAAGTTTGTTGAACTGTCTTCCCAGCAATGCTACATCATTTGCCAGATCTTCATCAATATCTTGACCACTTTCCTCCTCTTTCTCCTTATTGTTTGACATGAAGGCTATGCTTTTAACTTTCTTTTCAGGTTCATCACACATTCCCATCTCAAATGTTTGAAGGGATCCAATTAGCTCATCAACTCTCATATTGGAAATGTCTTGAGACTCTTCTATGGCTGTCACTTTCATGGCAAATATCTTAGGAAGTGACTTGAGTATTTTCCTTACTAGTTTTTCATCTGACATCTTCTCACCCATGACTCCTGAGGCATTAGAAATTTCAAGGATATTCATATGAAATTCATGAATATTTTCATCTTCTTTCATCCTTAAATTTTCAAACTTGGTAGTGAGCAGCTGCAGTCTAGACATCTTCACTCTAGAGGTGCCTTCATGAGTGGTTTTGAGAATGTTCCAAGAATCTTTAGCCACCTCACAGTTGTTTACCAATCTGAAGATATTCTTATCTACTCCATTGAATATAGCATTCAATGCTTTAGAGTTCCCAAGGGATAGATCATCCTCCTCCTTGGTCCATTGTTCCTCAACCTTCTTATCAGTTGTAGCTTCTCCATCCTTAGTAATAACTGGATGTTCCCAGCCTGTTAAAACAACCTTCCAAGCCTTATTATCCAGAGATTTTAGGAAGGCTACCATTAGAGGTTTCTAGTAGTCATAGTTGGATCCATCCAGAATAGGTGGTCTGTGAACAGATCCTCTTTCTCTATCCATAGTACCAGAAAGTAACGTCCTTAGATCTCACCCAGAACCAGAGCAGGATGCCTGATCTGATACCAATTGAAATTCTGGTATCAGATATGAGATGTCGAAGGTAATGTCACGACACTAATATCTGAACAATACAAGCAGGATAAAAGATAAAGAACAGTAATGCAAGAGACACAAGCAATTGTTAACCCAGTTCGGTGCAGACTCACATACGTCTGGGGGCTGCCAAGCCAGGAAGGAAATCCACTAAACAGAATCAGTTCAAAGACTCTCAATAAACAACTTCAAGTTACAGTCTTTTCACCTAATCTCTACCCGTGTGGCTTCTACCTAAGAACTCTTAGATATGAGATCCTACTCACTCCCCCTCAATCACATCAGTGATATAAAACAAGAATTACAATGAAAAGAAGACACTCTTCAAAGACACATACTTGATCTTACTTAAAAGCTTCAATCAAGTAAACACACACTCATGCTTCAAAGCTTAGAGTGGACAAATTATAACTCAAAAATCAGACCAATTCAATCATCTATGGATGAATTGAATGGCTTACCATTCACACGACCACACAAGACTTAAACCCTTATTCTCTCTCAATATTTCGTTTGTTATTTCTAATGTATAAAACCAGGTTTTCCATGTCCTTTATATATAAGCAATTGGCTGGGCTTGGACATCATAAAACCCTAACACTATTTTCCATTCATATCTTCTCATGACAGTTGATTATATTTATTTGGAAAATAAGTCAATCTAGTTGTAATTACTGATTGATAGCGTGTTCAATCATCTCATCAATCATACACAGATTAACATTAAAAACACAATCACATAATACATAACATTCAAACTGAATGTTCTATATACAGATGTCATGACATCGGTTCTGACATCTTAGTAAAATCCTGCATAATCATATTTTAAACATCCTGCAGGTACATGATATCTTATGTTAAGACAACACATGTGACAACTTGTGAACACTCTAGGTTTTACCAAAATTGTTGCCAACACAAGAACCAACACACGAGTATAATTTGGGGCCTGCTTGTTTGGTCTACATGTACTCGGAGTTGGGGGAGGGTTGTCTTTGGAAGACAAAGTAGATGACATAAATCTGCACACTGCTTACGGTAATTTACTGTTATCGATATTTTCAGATTTTTTTTGTACTTGTTATTAATATTTTATCTGAACCATTTTAAGGATGAATCACCTCCCATTTTCCTCGCATCTCCAGTTGAAAACCCGTGCCTGACTACATTGAGGATTGGCCACATGCTGCCCCTTTTGCCTCAATCAGAGAAAATCTAAATATAGAGCCCTTCTAGGTGTATCTTGACTGTCATGTAGCAGATGACATTGTCTTTCTGCCCATACACTACTACAAATAATCCATGTCATGTTGGACGCAAAATATATTTCACCTCGGTTATAATGCCGAAGTAACAAAGGGTGACATGAAAAGTTAGAGCTTTACCCATTGGTTTAAAAATAACTGAGGGGTTAGTTTAAATAGTCATGGATTCGAACCCCATCAATAGATTTTTTATATTTTCCAAACTAACACCATATACCTCTCGATTTTATAACAAAATCGAAGGGTAAGATATATATATATATATATATATATATATATATATATATATATATATATATATATATATATATATATATATATATATACTCATTACATTGTTTACATAAAATATTAATAAATTAATTTGTTTACAAACTATATTGTTTACATAGAATATTATATTGTTTGCACATAATATTAAAGTAAAAATGTTGTTCTTCATCGTCATCGTTGTCGGTAAAGAATAAATTATGAATCTCTTGGAGAAGAGCAACTGTTGGGGATCCTCGTTTCATTGATCTTGAGGAAAATCAAATGTTGAATGTAATATATTTTCTATGACTTTTGCATTCATTTGTTTCTGATATAAAACAAAAAAACGTTAGATAAATAAAATAAATATCTAGTTATATGATTATATAAGAACACAAACATTGAAACCCAAATAATTTTCTACACTTGCAATCCATCGCAAAGTAAATACAATACTCTCACCAACCACATATTAAAAACCTATTTTTTTTCTAATATTGCAAAATCTATCACATTGATACAATGCTCTGATTAAACATATATGATTTCACAATGTTTGAGTTTCTTGTGGATTCACTAATATTCAGAAAACTTTTATCATGAGGCTTTTAGGTTTCACGAGAATCACTCATGGCAGTGTCTTGGCCGTTGATACTCATTAAATGGACGACAAAGATTTGTTTAAGGACGGTGAAGAAACACACTTATATTTTACCTTAATAAAATATGTTCCAACCTAAGCGCCAAATACCTCAGTTTCTATTAAAAACCGAGGGGGAAAAACTTTTTTTTCTTCAATATTTACATTTTTGCACAGAATAATAAAATAAGTTGTTCAAACAAATCAACAACACACCTCTCGGTTTCCGTTAAAAATCGAGGAAAAAAACTCTTGTTTTAAAATATTTATATTGTTTACACAAAATAATAAAATAAATTGTTCAAACAAATCATGAGTTTGACAAAAGATTTTTGGAGAACAACATATCTTTCTAATTTTTTTATAAGTTATTTGTTCCAAATAAGATTAAAAAAAAATTATACTTGCAATTCATCCCAAAGAGATTTCATTATCTTGAGCAAATGTTTTTCATGCCAAATGCTTTCACATGACAGAGAACATGAAAGAGAAATTGATAATTGTTTCTAGGAATAAATTTCTCAATGTTGTCAACCGATGAAAGCAATAAATTTCTCAATATTTTCTTTGATTGACAACATAGGAATTTTATTATAAAAATACAACAACAACATCAACATCATTATGTGAGATAGATTGCAAGGACAGGAAAATGTTAGGGTAAAAACTGTTTTAACGAGTATTTTTATAGTAAAATATGATGATTAAACACCTTGGTTAAATAGAAAACTGAAGGGTTAAGACATTTTGTTTACACCTATAACCAAATAAAATCTAGTTGAGAATCAAAACTTGTACTGAGTTATTTTTTCACCCCGGTGTTATGAAAACCCGAGGAAATATATGGTTTTTTATTTTTTAAATAATAAAAAATAGCGCGCCTTGACTTTATACCTCAGTTTTTTATTGTTTGAGGTGCAAGCTTCGTCATTAAAAGCATTATTTATTGTAGTGATACGACGGTAACTGCTAGACGCGTCAGATGTACCTCATTTCGTTATACTCCAGATGACTGACATATGTGGGCCAAGTCTGATGTGTAAGTATTTGCCCGAACGAGTGATGCGTCAGTTTAGATATTTGCAAATCATTTCGAGACACCCCTCAGAGTCCGCTCCTCCCACCGTTCGCCGCAGAGATCTTGATGCGATACTTAAGGATTTCGAGAGTCATTTGTATCAGAGGAGTATGGCAAGGTGTTAGCTCATGTACACTGGATTTATGCAGATGGCTACATGACATGGCTCTATAGGGTGTCACACCTATTATAACACTAGACACTCCTAGAAGACCACCTAGGTCATCTAATTAAGAGGTATCTGAGGTTAGGAATGACCACACCCAGGACGTAAGCAGTGTTTGTCAGCGTATTATGGATATGACGAGATCAGGCATAAATGCATGATTTTTCGAGGAAGACAATCCCTAATTGACCCTCGTAGAAGACATTATTGTCGAGGCACGAGATTCCTTGCAATACAAGCTGAGAAGTCGAAGGGTTTAGACATGTTTATGTTTGGTTGTATTGTTTATTTATATATTTTTGAAACCTGTTATGTATGGTTAATACATTTTAATTTTACATGTGTGATTTTTTACTTTAATATACTTTGATTTTATTTAATATACTTTGGCCTAAAAAAATTATTATGTTGAAACAATATTTAAAAAAAATGAGAAAAATGAGATATGTAGCTAATTCCGAAGGCTTATATAATTTAAAACGCTTTTGAAAATGATTTTTTAATACAGTTTTCTCATAAATTTCGAGAAAAAATAAGTGATTCAAAAGTCTAATTCGTACAGTAAAAAATAGAATTTAAATAAACAATGGGTTTCATATAAATTTAGTGTTTTATAAATAAAAAATAACAATAAAATAAGAAACAGAGAGAATGCGTTGGAGAGTTTTGGAGAAGAGAGGTGAAAATCTTTGAGGAAAGTTAAATGAATTCAGCAAATTCACCATTTTTTCTTCCATTCTTGTTCATCTTCTTCGCCAATTTTCTATTTCACGAAACACCATTTCACGTTTTAGGTCAACAAACGTAAGCTCTAATCTCTCTCGCTGATTAGCCTGATTATGATCTATTCAATTTGATTTGATCTCTTTTACTTCAAATTTATAATCTTTTTCTTCTTATTTGAATTGGGAACAGCGATGATTCTCAACATGGACATGGGTTTGGGCACAGAGTTCTTATGAGTTTGAAAGAAAAGCCCGCAGGAAGTAACTTTACCTTTGATTGTACTCCTTTTGGTCCTTGTGTTCCCTGCATCTACTCTGAGAAGGTGCTTCCATTTTTCATTTTTTTAAAGAATAATAGTTAGAGTTATTCACATAAGTAGGGATTTGAGTTTGTCATAGTAACAATTTTGGTCACGTTTGAATTTTTTATATTGCGGAGATTTTCAGTCAAATGTGGCCTCAATGGATGTCCGTTTGCGGTTGATATTGTGGTTTGAGTCTTAAATTGCCTAGGTTCCGGAACTGTTAGATGTATAAATAAATGTGTTTGGACAATTTCATCCTATGAGATAGCATTTGGGATGAGATCCAAACTCATTTAACATGATATCAGAGCCGAGTTAAAGAATGGAATGTGACAATTGGATTCCTAGGAACTCTGGCAATGTTGGATTCCAACAACACAAATACAACTTCAACACCCACGCTTACACCTAGCATGGGTCTGGGTCTAATTTTCACATTACAGTCCTTAACCTGACTCTGAACCTTTATTTAAAACTTTACCAATAATATTTGAAGTGCTTGCACAACTTTTGAAGACTAATAGAATTAAACATTTTGAAACTAGGTAATGAGAATTGAAGGTTGGAAAGATATATCATATATGAATGCAAAGATATGAGTCCAATATATGGACTAATGTGTTATGTGTTATTATGTATTTGTGCACATGAGGAGTGATAGGAACACTCTCTTATTGGATGAAACACATGCGAGTCTCTCACTTTGAAAATGGGTCCCACATAAAGTGGTAGGACCCACATGAGTTTCACCCAATAAAAGATTGAGTGTTAGAGAGAGTGTTCCTGGCATTCCTCTAATTAGGATCGTAGATGAAATATGATTAAAGTTAAATCTTATGTCTCCACTACCTATAAGCGTTTTGTGAAGCTTTTAAAAGATTTGAATACCTTTTATGCAATGTTTTAAAAACCGGTCTGGACATTGACCCGCAAGTCCTTGTGATCATAGTTCAACCATTGTGAACCGCTCAAACTAGGATAAACCACGATTAAATCGTTCAAATGACCAATCATGGACAATGTTGGTTCAGAGTTCAACTGGCTAGACTGTCTGGTTTGGTTCTGGACTTTTGGTACGTCCTTTTATGATGTCTACGTTTAGGATCTCTTGGTTGTATTGTATGTATGCTTGGGTCCTTCTTACTCTGTACTACATCCCTACATGCCTAGTTGTTATTTATAGGCCTCTTTACTTTATTGTTAACTACAAGCTTTCTCGGGGGAGTTTGTAGGGTGATGAGAAATATCGCTGCAGTGAGACAGGGTATCGAATTCCATTCAAATGTGAAGAGAGTAAAGGCTCAAAGAAGGATGCTAAGAAAACTCGGACTGCTTTGGAAATCTCTAGTAGTATTGCAAAATCTCATAAAGTTTCACATGTTTCTGGAGTCGTAACAACTTCGCGGTCACATAGAACTTTACTGGATGATTCATTGGCTTCAAATAATCAGTCACAGGCTTATGTCACTTATAGAAGCTGTATACCCGCAGATTCTGAAGAGAAGTTATCGGTGCTTGGTTTTGAGGTAATTTTCAGTTACTAGCTCAGATTTATTGTTATATTTAGCTTCTGAACTTAATCAAATGGAGAAAGCATATTGTATATTGAATATTTGGTTGCGCATTCTTTTGAACTAATGTGTCCATCTTAGAGGATTAACTTGTGATGTCAGTCGCTATTTAGTGTTTGGTTCTTAATCGCAAGGAAGAATGTCTAATGGCAAACCACGGGTGTGATGATTTATATATGCATATATAAATCAGAGTAGTCAATCCCTGATAGCGGCGCGGAGCCGCTGACCCTAAAAATAGGATAGCGTATAGCAGGATGACCACTATTTGATCATTTTTTGGATCAAAGTGCAAAGGGAAGAACTTTTGATTTTTGTTTTGAATAGTTGAAGTACAAAAACGTCAGTGAAGGAAGGTTAGGGTTGAGTCTCAACTCAAATTTGATTGAAAAATCCAAAATTATCCTTGATACGTTTTAAATTTTGGTGTTTGTTTCGGTTTTTCAGAGGGGAAAGGATAGCAGAACAGAAACCACTTCGGGCCGAGAACTGCTCTGCCCCTGCTATCTGCTAATTACTCTATAGCGGCCGCTATTGTGTTCTGCACCGCTAAGGCTTTTCCCGTAGCGGTCAGCCTCTGATCTGCTCCGCTGTAGCGGGATAGCGCTGCTATTGACTACTCTTATAAACAAATAATGGCCACTATCTTTTGAGCTGAGCTGATGGAAAAACTCTCACTTATCAGCATTTGTCAATGGGAGGATATTTGTTGGTAGAGTTTGAAGAAACAAAGGAAAGTTCTATTATTTAGATCCCAAGCTGCATGAATCTGCATAAACTTAGTTTTTCCATGTGGTCATGGCTCTTAAGCACTAAGGTAATTCTCGCAAAAAGCTTGCAAAATGTCAGTCATGTTCATAAGTTAGGTGCAACATTATCATTTAATAAGGATTAAGGAAGCATGGTGCCACTACCCGATGCACTAACTCTATGATTTCCCACTTCTCTAAACTAAGTCTTAAAGTTATAGAGGATGTGAGAAAATCAAACATAACTGATCCAAACACAGTGTCCAATGTAGGATTGGTCAACTTGTGAAAGATCGTAAAACTCGAATCTTTAGCACGACATGTAAGATCCTACCGAAGGGAAAAAGGGTAATTTCACACACACACACACACACACACACACACACACACACACAACAACATGAAAATCATAATACAAACAAAAATAAAAGGCCCGACACGTTTTTTTTACGATCTTGCTTCAAAAATCTCGATCTTGATCATGCTGGTGTCGAAAACGATCTTTCTCTGATTGTAGCACTTTTAGGCATCCTTAGCACGCAAGATCTTACAATCTTACAATCCAACACTGGATCTTGACTACACTGACGGTGTTAGATATTCAAATCTCTAAGGATGTCCAAAATCTCTAAACCTTTGTTTTAATCTTCATCTCATTTCAGAAGCTATCCTTCCTCCTTCGATGTCATAAGGAGATTGGATACAGTATATTGTCCTTGTTCTGTGATCTAGCATACTACTTTATGATACTCATTCGATAGTTTGTTGGTGTTATTAGGACTAGTTCTCAGTGATATGTCTCTGAGGGGCTTTAATTTCCACCGCAAATTTTAAAAAAAAATTGCAAATGAAAATACTTCAACCGCACATCCTGATATCAATGTACCCTGAAATGCTCGAGATTTTACTGCTGCTGTCATCTCATTAGTTCTTCGTTACATTGCAGTTTACTTGTTTAACCATAAAAGAGGTTTTATGTTAACATGAAACATTTTATGGGAATCTTTATACAGGGTATTGTGATATTCTTGTTGCTCATTAGCGGGTCATTTGTATACCTGAAAAAAAAGAGGGCCGCCGCTATGTCAGGTTATGTAGTAGCCGGAAGGGGTCAACCAAACTCTCGGTTTTGAAATACAAGACTTTCTGATGAGATTTCTTCCACACTTAAACTTTTTTTTCCTTCCATTTTTTTTTTTAATTACAATGTATGATATTTGATTGTAATAGGAAATGTTGAGATTCAGCAACAGCCTCCAAAGTATTCATTTTTTTTGTAGTGTTTCAAATGTTGTATAATACTGACATGAAATGTAGTGTTACTGTTATTACCATAATTCTACATATGCAATGGAGAATCCTTTTTCTCAATCAATATGTCTAATTGAATATTTTAAACATCAGTATCTTAATGATTACATAGTTAATTAACCAGATACTTACCTCAAAATAAAACATTAAGTAAAACTGAAAGAAGCTTATTAGAGAATGATGTTCCCAAGTGGAACTTTAGTACTGTAAGCATATTTAGATTAGGAGCTTTTACACCCAAAATCAATCTACATGTTCTGTTCCTTTGTATAGAATCATGCAATGGAGTTCCTAATGACCAATTATGACTATGACACATGTTACATTCTTGTGTTAATTATTCCAGTCCAAGACAGAACAATATTATTAATCACATTTAACTGTAGGGAAGCACTTAACAAAGTTGTAGTGTACGAATCCATAAAAGGTGTGAGATTCACAACAAGGTGGAAAATCTTTAACCTATATTTGGTTTATTATGATGCATAGTACTATATTAGTATGTCTCTTTAGATGATTATGTTTACACATTTGATATCTGATATTCAGAGCTGTCTTAAGTTTCTAAAGGTCCTATGTAGGTTAACTTAAGCGTGGAAAATCAAACATGTGTCATATTTGGTCATGGTTCAACCGTGACAAATATTTTCTGAGATTCTTTTTAGCCACAGTTTAAACTTGTCGAATTTTGAGCTATGTGCGGTAACCTATCTTTCACATGCCAACTTCAAATGCAGAGGATACACAATTCTACAGAAGCTTCTTTAGGCATGCAGAAAAGCCAAAATCAAAATGTGCAACATATAGTAAAGATTCCTGCACAAAATTAAAGTGTGAAGCTTGATACATTATTTTATTCCATATAAAGAATCCATGCTTATAAACAAAAGCAATGGTATATCACTCTCTACTGTCAGTCCTCTAGCTTTAGATACAAAAAGATTAACTTTTTTCATAACAAATCAACAAAATTCAGAAACTTATGAGATAATTTTTAGCCCCCACTTCTTATATGTGTTTGCCATCTTTCATTTCCATATAATATCTTCCATGTAGATTCTTTTCCAAAAAAACATTCTCAACTGTTTGATTTGATGGTAACAATTATATGGTATATTGATTAGGAAAATGTATACCAATGCTTTTACTTTTAGTTTTAGTAACCTCCTTTATTCATGCAGCTTTCAAATTATACTACATGCTTTATACAAAATTGTTATGAAGCTTAATGTTTGGATGTGTTTTTAGCTTTAGAGAAAATATATGAATTCCAAGAATAAAGATTTATACTCAATGTTTTCAACAGTTGTGAAATCTTAAATTTTCTGATGTATGTCATAGGTTGAAGGATGATTAGTTCTGTTAGATGTTATAGCTCACTTGAACTGTTCACTATAGTGAATAGAATAGAATAGACCAAGTATACATTAACACCATAAATTAGGTCTTCATCTAAATTAGGGTTCATCTGCTCAAAATATTATTTTAGGATTTTTGACTGTGATTTGATTCACACAATTCTATGAATTAAAATTTTGGACAATATGAATCGATTCACCTGGAGGTGTGTTTTTGTTATTTTCTACACAAAATAAAACACAAATTTCATATAAAATTGCTTAGTATTTAATCAATCATGGACATAAAGTCCAAAAAAAAAACTTCTCTTGAATGAGCAAATCAGCATAAGGCAACATGCTTCATTCCCTCAACCTTACAACTCTCAAATGGATTGATTTTGTATTGATGTCTTTAGGTATAAATCACTGTCAAATATGAAATATCAATACATATTGCAATATTCCACACCTCAAACATGTGTGCCATAGGCAATGGCATCAATGCCTAAAGCAACTTATGTAGAGTAATATATATCAGTTGATGCTATGAACAAAACAGTTATCCATGTAACTTGAAGGGGAAGCTATTACAGTAAAAAGCATTAGATTCTCCAACAAAAATTACTTTTGGTTTTTGATTACAGGAAGATTCATATGCATAATGGATAAGACAGTAAAATGTTCTTTATGCTTTGGCCTTATGGAAAAGAAGTATTAATCTGTTTGATGTGCTGTATACATATAAACCGTAAAAGACAGATACGGACACTAGACACAACACGTTTTTTGAAGAAAAAAAATTAAAAGAAATCAGAAATATTATTGTTGGTATTCGACGCTGACACATTTTTTTCCAGATGTATCGGTGTTAGAGAGTATATAAATATATATATTCCCCCTATCAAAACTCACATTCAAAAGAACCAGCTTCTGTTTGTAATCTATATGCTATAGTTCTTAATTCTTATGCATATGCCCTTCTTTTTTCCTATTTAAATAATTATTTATGTACCATTAAGGTTGTATAGAATTTGCAGCCTCAACTAAGAGTGCTACACAGCATATAAATATGTGGGCCATTTTTAGGGCAGCTATTGTTTGGTACATACTATAGAGCATAATTGGAATTAATGGGAGGATATTTTGATGTAGAATTGTTCAAATTAGAGATTTGTTTGGAGAAAAAGTGAGAATGTGTGAGGACAAAAATATATTTTTTTATTTAATATTGTGTTGGCTATAATTCCCAACAGAGTACAAGTGAGTGAATAAAATACTTCAATATTATATTTGCAATTGAATATCAATTAGAGGTGACAAATAGATATATTTATCTGCTTAAAATCCGGAAAAAAAATAAGATGGGAAGCAACGGGGTGGACAAAGTAGAGGGTGGGTTGAAAACCTTTGTTTGATCAGTGAAAAATGACGGGTCAAATGTGTTAGAACAAACAATAACAAAGTTGGTGAAACTTGGAATGAGTAAGTTTGTCGTGTGGAGAGTGAAAGAGGAGAATATTGTGTGTGTGTGCGTGTGAGTGTGTGTGTGTGTGAGAGAGAGAGAGAGGAGAGAGGGAGGGAGAGAGAGAGAGAGAGAGAGAAAAAATTGAGTGTGAGAATGAAATATTTCATGAACTATGGTGAGAGTGCACCCTACATATTTATATAGAGATTACGTAATGATTGGGATACACTTTGACCAAGTACAATAACAGAAAAAATAAAAACTCAGGCTCGTAACCGATTACGCCAAAGTGGATAACCGGTTACACCTGAAACTAATTAATTCCCGAATTAATTCAGTTCCAATGGTAACCGGTTCCACCAATTTTGATAACCGGTTACGCCTTCGAAAACCAGACTTCTCTGCTATTGAACTACATATTTGCACTTGGATTATCACTCAAACTTCAACACACCACCTTAATTCAAGTGTTGTAAGTCTACCCTCCCCATGATCATCTTCAACCTCTTGAAAACATCATTTGTGACTCCATTTGTCAACAAATCAGCAACTTGGTCCTCGCTTCTGTAGTATCCCAATCGTAACCTCCCTTCACCAACTAGTTCCCTCAAATAGTGGAACCTCATTTCTATGTGTTTGTTCCTCCCATGTGCAATTGGGTTCTTATAAAGATTAATCGTGAAAACGTTGTCAACTAATAATGTGATAATCTCACCCTAACTGCTGCTCAACTCCTCCAATAGACTCATAAGCCATGCACACGCATAACAATGTGACAATATATTTAACCTCACAAGATGATAGTGCAACTATTGGTTCCTTCTTCGAACATCAAGAGATTGGTGTTGCACCGAACATAAAGATGTATTCAGCTATAGACTTTTGATCATCCTTATTTCCGCACCAGTTAGAATCGGTAAAATCGAGCAAATTGCATTTTCTGAATATATCCGCTGCGGGAAAGAGTACTATGCAACCAACAGAACCTTTGACATAGCGCAAGATCCTCTTGATTGCTTTCATATAAGATACCTTCGGTCTCTCCATAAATCTACTAACAATATCGACACTAAACACTAAGTTCGGTCGCGTATTGCACAAGTAACGCAAAGATCCAATCAACATCCTATATTGAGTTGGATCAACATCTTCCTCATCCTCATTCTTAGATAATTGCAACATTGGTTCATCTGGACAAATGACATCATTGCAATGCTCCATTTCACACTTTTTCAATATCTTAAGAGCATGTCTCCTTTGATGCATGAGCAAACCCATTTTAGACTTGTGGAACTCAATGCCAAGAAAATAAGTCATGATACCAAGGTCCGTTATCTCAAATTCATGCATAAGTTCACTCTTGAACTTTGAAATGCACTCGCCATTGTTGCCCGTGATCAATAAATCATCCACATATAAATAAAGGATGATTACTCCTTCCCTAGCATCCATCTTCACATATACTCCATGCTCCGATACACATTTCTTGAAGCCAATGCCCTTTAGGAAACCATCAATTCTTTTATTCCAAGCTCTTTGAGCTTTCTTCAAACCATATAGTGCTTTCCTCAACTTGTAGAATTTCATCTCTTGATCTTTCACTATAAAACCATGGGGTTGTCCTACATATACCTCATCTTCAAGTGGTCCATTCAAAAACACGAATTTGGCATCCATTTGATAGATAGGTCATTTGTGGTTATGAGAAATACCAACAACAAGCCTAATGATTTCAATCCTACCAACCGATGCAAATACCTCCTCAAAGTTTATACCTTCTCTTTGTAAAAATCCCTTAGCCACTAATCTAGCCTTATGCTTGATTATCTCACCCTTAGGATTTGCCTTCACTTTGAACACCCATTTCACACTAATTTCCTTCTTCGCTTTTGGTAGATCAACAAGCTCCCAAGTACTATTTTTCCCAATGGATTCCAGCTCCTCTTTCATAGCACAAATCCACTTTGGAACACTGAAAGCCTCTTCCACATTAACGGGTTCAGATTCGACCATAAGTGCAAAGTGAACAAAATCACCATCATCATTGACCTCATTGTCACGAAACAACTCACAATCTTAGAGTCTCTGAGGAAAACCATTTTTCCCTGTTGACCTTCTAACGTTTCCTTCATCATGGGCTTCGACGACATGTTGTTTCGTACTTCTTACAACCTCAGAATCCAAAATTTAAAACCTGTAACTGGTTACAGGCTGGTAACCCGTTACATCATGCATGTAACCGATTACAGATTGTTGGTAATCGGCTACACCCTATTTTAGCTGCTTCATTTCATCGATTACGACATCCCGACTAATCACGATCCTCATGTTAATAGAATCAAACAGTTTGTAACCACCGGTGGAGTGATATCCAACAAGAATCATCAGCTCTCCCTTGTCATCCAACTTCTTTCTAAGTTGACCCGGAACATGTCGATATGCAATAAAATCAAAAAAATTCAAATGGTTCAGATTTGGCTTGAACCCCGACCATGCTTCCTCCGGTGTTACTTTTTCCAGCTTCTTAGTAGGACACCTATTCAAAAAATAGGTAGTTGTGGATACCGATTCTCCTCATAGCTCCTTCGGCAGGTTCTTCCCTTTCAACATGTTTCTCACCATGTTTATAATCGAACGATTCTTCCATTAGGATACACAATTTTTTTGTGGTGTATACGTACAATGCCTTCTTGATCATAAAACTTCCCAAAATCATTTGAGACATATTTGTCTCCATCATCCATTTTGAGCACTTTGAGCTTGTGACCACTTTGCCTCTCCACCCTGGATTTGGACTTCTTGAACACTTAGAATACCTCATCCTTTCTCTTAATTAGGTATGTCCATCACTTCTTACTATAATCATCGATAAAAGTGACAAGTATTTATTGCTACCAATAGAATCTACTTGAGTCGGTCCACAAACATCTGAATACACTACCTCAGGGTGATTCTTGGTTCTCCAGTATGCATCATTGCTGAATTTTCCCTTATGTTGCTTAGCTTGCATATATTCTTCATACATTTCAGCTGGTATGTTGATAGATGGCAGCCCAGTTACCATACCATTCTTTTGCAAATTCTTGAGATCTCTAAAACTAAGATGCCCAAGACGATAGTGCCACATCCATTCTTCTATACTTTTTGCAGTAGCAAGACATCTATGCTCCATAACCTTCAACTCAACCTTGAATGTTCTATTGGCATCCATAGGCACTTTAAGGACCAAAACTCCATTTGCATCCAAAATGCGCATCCCCTTGTTTTCCATATGAATTTTGTACCCCTTCTCAAGCAATTGGCCAATGCTTAGAAGGTTACATTTAATTCCCGGATTATACAAGAAATATTTGATCAAGGAATGTCCTTCATCCCTTCTCATGATCAAAAAATCAATGATACCTTCATCCATTAAAATGGTGTCATCCACAAACATTACTTTGTTCTTCACGACACAATTGATTTTTGACAAACCAATCCTTTCTTCCCGTCATATGAGTTGAACAACCCGAGTCTAAATACCACTATTCACTTCATTGAACTCCCTTCATACTCATCATGACGTCTTCCTCTTCATGCAACCGGTCAACTGTATCATTCAACCGGTTGCAGCCCAATTTTTCTGCGTTCTTTGAGCTGCTACAGCTTCTATCCTGCAATTGTAAATTGCTACAATTCGCTTCTGTGATCATGACCAAGAGTGTATTTTGTTCATCAAACTCTTGCCTTGCAACCTTGCCTTGCAACCTTTCCTTCATCCCCTTGAGATTTCTTCTTGTTCGCGTTGCATTATTTCGCAAAATGACTAAACCGTAGACACTTGTAGCATTGCTCCTTGCTCTTGTCAAATCTCTTTCTTTCACCTCTAAAGTTGCCATGACCACTGTAACACCCTTCTAAAATACCCCAAATATTTAATTATAAAACAACAACAATTAAATCATACATATCAGAGTAATCATGCATCTCAAGGGTGTCACATAACAACTTCTTCACAAAAGTCAATATAAAATCAGTCATGCTCAATTTTATTCAACATAAAACTTCTTTAACAATACGCAGCGGATAAAATATTTCAACATCTGTAATTCATCAAAATTAACATTTATTCAACAATTCAAACATCCCGTCCCGATGTTACATCTATCAGAGCATGACCCTCTAACCACACTAGACTCCAAGCACTAGCTTCTATTCGACTCACTGCTCGTTACCTGAAAAATATAGCTGTAAGGGTGAGTTCCTCAATCGATATAACAAATATTATAATTTATCATGTTATGTTAAGTAATTCTACACGTTAATCACCCTAATTATATCATGCATTAGGCAACGGCACAGTCAACTCAATTATCATATTCAAACACAACGTAAAGGCAACTCAATAACAACATAAAATGCAACTCAATGAGACTCGACTCTTCATGCATGTGGTACCATTTGGAGTAAAACTCCCAACTTAAAATCATTGCCAGTTTAGTGGGCATCAAGGCATAAGCCTTCAACTTTCAACTTAAAATTTTGCCAATCCAGGCCAACGTGGTGTGAGCAAAAGCCCCATATTTTTGCCAATCCAGGCCAACGTGGTGTGAGACGAAGCTCCGACTTAATGCATATGGATGTATATGACATGTACGACTTGAAACTTTAACAACATAATAGCAACAGCAACACAACAGCTTTTCAACAAAACAACTTAAATCAACTTTGGCTCATCAGCCTACAACTCAGTATTTTTCAACAAAGCAACTTAAAATCAACTTTGGCTCATCAGCCTACAACTCAGTATTTTTCAACACAACTTAGAATTTAACTTTTCAACATAATTGCATCAACATTTCGCAACACAAACCCAACAATTTTTATTCATCAATTTAACTGCAATAAGGCAACTACCAATTGCATTTACAACATAAAAATCAACTATTTTCCACACTGCAACAGTGTTATCAAGTTTCGCTGCTGACAAAAAAAACCATCATGCACGTCTACGAACAAAATTGAAGGCTTTGAGTCGACCGTAGGGGTCAGCTCAAAGTTCGCGGTCGGCGCAAAGGCTCTGCTCAACTGGAGGGAGTCGGCGCAAAGACCCCTTGCGTCGACGCATGGGGTCGACGCTTAACTCACGGGTCGGCGCCAAAATGCCTTGCGTCGACGCATGCAGTCGGCGCATGCCCCACGGGTCAGCGCACGCCGACCCTATGGTCGACCGCTCGCGCGCAGACTCAGATTTTTCTGAGTTATTCCAAGTTCCGTCAGCTTCACGCAGATCAGGTTTTCCGACCGCTTCCGCATCTAAAACCCTTTCTAAGAAAACCTAATTTGTCTTTAATTTAGTAGTGCCGAATCAAGTTTTTAATTGTGATCCGTGCTATAGTCTAACATTTACGACTCACACAACTATCAATTCAATTTGCAGTTTTTACCACGGTTTATCCAACGTCAATTTCAGCATATACAGTCCCAATTAGGGTTAAATCAACGGCTCATCACTACCCATGACATGTTAATCTATAATACCCATTAACCGACGATAAACCCCCTTACCTGAGATAATCCGGCAATTCTCTAAGCTTTAGCTTTTCCGCTCCTCAACCGTGCTTTTCGGCTCTTTGCCCTTTTTCCTCTTCTCTGCAGCTTCTCTGAGTTTCACGTGAAATTTCTTTGTTAAGAATGAAACCCTTTTCTTTATTCCCACTTATATATATATTCCAATTATTATTATTCCAAAATAATAATAATAATAATAATAATCCAATAATCCAATTTATTTAATTAAATTAATAATTATATTATCAACTTAATTAAATAATTCTTTTTTCTTTATTTGGGGTGTTACAACTCTCCCCCACTAAAAGAGTTTTCTTCCTCGAAAACATACCTCAAGCAAATAACTCTGGATAGGACTCTTTCATCTGACTCTCCAGCTCCCAAGTCACATTGCCACCTGCTGGTCCTCCCCAAGCTACCTTCACTAAGGCAATCTCTTTACCCCGCAACTGCTTCAACTCTCGATCCTCAATCCTCATAGGCGATGTTTCAACAGTCAGGTTATCTCTCACCTGTACATCATCTACTTGGATCACATGCGACGGATCATGAATATACCTCCTCAACTGAGACACATGAAAAACCTCATGCAAATTCGCAAGTGACGGCGGTAAAGCGATACGATAGGCTACCTCTCCTATCCTCTCCAAAATCTGATAAGGACCAATAAATCGAGGTGTCAACTTCTTTGACTTCAAAGCTCGACCAACCCCAGTTATCGGAGTAACACGAAGAAACACGTGATCTCCCTCTCGGAACTCAAGTGACTTCCTCCTCTTATCATGATAACTCTTCTGACGACTCTGAGCAATTCTCATCTTCTCCTGAATCATCTTAATCTTTTCCGTAGTTTGTTGAACAATCTCCGGTCCAACTACAGCACTCTCACCGGACTCATACCAACACAAAGGTGTCCGACATCTCCTACCATACAAAGCTTCAAACGGCGCCACACCAGTGCTCGAATGAAAACTATTGTTGTAGGTAAACTCAATCAAAGGTAAATAACAATCCCAAGCACCTCCCTTTTCCAAAACGCAAGCTCTCAAAAGATCCTCTAGTGACTGAATCGTCCTCTCAGTCTGACCATCAGTCTGCGGATGATATGCAGAGCTCAATCTCAGTTTAGTTCCCAAAGCCTTCTGCAAACCTTCCCAGAATTTCGATGTAAATCTAGGATCTCTGTCCGAAACAATACTCGACGGAATACCATGCAGACTTACAATCTTCTCAATATACAACTCAGCCAATTTCTCTAACGGATAATCCATTCTGATCGGAATGAAACGAGCCGACTTCGTCAATCTATCCACAATCACCCAAATAGCTTCAAAATTCTTACTTGTCCTCGGTAACCCAGAAACAAAATCCATACTGATACTATCCCACTTCCACTCTGGAATAGCCAACGGTTGCATTAGCCCAGACGGCTTCTGATGCTCAATCTTTGACTTCTGACAAGTCAAACAGGAATAAACAAAACTTGCAATTTCTTTCTTCATTCCCGGCCACCAAAATAACTTTTTCAAATCATGATACATCTTCGTAGCTCCAGGATGAATACTCAGGCCACTACGATGTCCTTCTTCAAGAATACTCTTCTTAAGCTCGGCAACATCCGGAATACACACCCGATTACCAAATTTCAAAACACCATTTCATCAACTCTGAATTCACCACCTTGACCTTGATTCACCAGAGTCAACTTATCAACCAAAAGCACATCAGATTTCTGACCCTCTCTGATCTCATCCAGAATACCACTTGTTAACTTCAACATTCCCAATTTAACACTATTGTGAGTACTCTCACACACCAAACTCAAATCTCTAAACTGTTCAATTAAATCCAACTCCTTAACCATTAGCATAGACATATGCAATGATTTCCGACTCAACGCATCAGCCACTACATTTGCTTTACCCGGATGGTAATTCAACCCAAAGTCATAATCCTTCAGAAACTCTAACCATCTCCTCTGTCTCATATTCAGCTCTTTCTGATCAAACAAATACTTTAAACTTTTATGGTCACTGAAAACTTCAAATCTTGACCCATACAAGTAATGTCTCCATAACTTCAGAACAAACACCACAGCCGCCAACTCTAAATCGTGCGTCGGATAATTCCTCTCATGAATCCTCAGCTGTCTTGAAGCATAAGCTATAACCTGCTTATTCTGCATCAACACGCCACCCAAACCCAACAATGAAGCATCACAGTAAACTTCAAATGGTTCCGACGAACTCGGTAATATCAGAATAGGAGCAGTAGTCAACCTTCTCTTTAACTCTTGGAAACCTTCTTCACATTTTGAGTCCCAAACAAATGCTTGCCCCTTTCTAGTCAACATCGTCAACGGTAACGCCAACTTAGAAAATCCCTCAATGAACTTCCTATAATAACCAGCCAAACCAAGGAAACTTCGAATCTCGGCAACAGACTTCGGAGCTTCCCACTTAGATACCGCTTCTATCTTAGAAGGATCAACAACAACACCACCTCTTGAAATTACATGACCAAGAAAACTAACCTCTTCTAACCAAAATTCACATTTAGAGAGTTTAGCAAATAGCTTCTTTTCTCGGAGAACTTCTAAAACCACTCTCAAATGCTCAGCATGCTCTTCTTCCGATTTCGAATACACCAAAATATCATCAATAAATACCACAACAAACTTGTCTAGGTACGGATGGAAAATCCTATTCATGTACTCCATAAATACTCCAGGCGCATTAGTCACACCAAAAGGCATTACAGAATACTCGTAATGTCCATACCTTGTTCTGAAAGCAGTCTTCTGAATATCCTCGGTTTTCACACGGATCTGATGATACCCAGATCTCAAATCTATTTTGCTGAACACACTTGCACCAACCAACTGATCCATCAAATCATCTATCCTCGGCAAAGGATACCGATTCTTGATCGTCACTTTATTCAGTTGCCTGTAGTCCACGCACAACCTCATAGTACCTTCTTTCTTCTTAACCAATAGCACTGGTGCACCCCACGGTGACACACTCGGACGAATAAATTTCTTATCCAACAGGTCTTCCAACTGACTCTTCAATTCAGTTAACTCAACAGCAGACATACGGTACGGAGCCATCGATATCGGTCTAGTACCAGGTACCAAATCAATCGAGAACTCCACTTCGCGTTCTGGTGGTAATTCATTCACCTCTTCAGGAAACACGTCAGGAAAATCACGCACCACGGCTAGATCACAAATCACCATCTTATCCTTGGCCTCCAAAGTTGCTAACAGCATAAACAACTCTGCCCCATCAGCTACTTCTTCATTCACCTGCCTTGCTGATAGAAACAAACTCTTTCCTTCCTCAATCTCAGGAAAGACTACCGTCTTATCAAAACAATTGATAGAAACTCGGTTAAACACCAACCAGTTCATACCCAGAATAACATCAATCTGCACTAGTGGAAGACACACTAGGTCCATCCCAAATTCTCTACCAAAAATACTCAAAGGACAATCTAAACAAATCGAAGTAGTAGTCACTGAACCCTTCGCAGGAGTATCAATCACCATACTACCAAACATCTCAGATATCTCTAACTTAAGTTTCACAGCACAATCCAAAGATATAAAGGAATGAGTCGCACCTGTGTCAATAATAGCTACAAGAGGAAAGCCATTAATATAACACGTACCTCGGATCAAACGATCATCTGCAGAGGTCTCAGAACCCGATAAAGCAAAGACCTTGCCTCCTGACTGATTCCCTTTCTTCGGCTTCCGACACTGACTTCCGATATGCCCTTCTTCGCCACAATTAAAACAAATCACTTCCTTGTGCTTGCAATCAGCTATTGCATGCCCAGTCTTACCACAGCGAAAACACCTCTTCACTTCAGCAGTACATACATTACTCTTATGACCAGCCTGACCACATTTGAAGCAAACTATACCAGTAGGAGCACCTCCCCTACTAGTCCTCTGAGCCGGAGCAGCTACTTGTTTCCCTTTTCCAGCTGGAACATCATACGGCTTGCCACGGTTTTGATGTTGCTTGCCTCTGCGATCACTGACAATCTTGTAATGAGCATTATTGTCCTCTTCAAATATCCTGCAGCTATCAACCAACTCGGTAAAAATGCGTATCTTCTGATACCCAACAGCCTTCTTAATTTCAGAGCGCAATCCATTCTCAAACTTGATGCACTTCGAAAATTCAGCACCAGCACCAGTGTAATGAGGATAAAATTTGGACAACTCCACAAATTTCGCAGCATAATCCGTGACAGACATGTTTCCTTGCTTCAGCTCAAGGAATTCAATCTCCTTCTTACCACGGACATCCTCTGGATAATACTTCCTCATAAATTCCCTACGGAATACATCCCAAGTAACGACTTCACCTGCCGCGGTCAACCTCTCGTGAGTCTCTAGCCACCAGTCATCAGCTTCGACTGCTAGCATGTGAGTACCATACCGAACCTTCTGAGCTGGAGTACAATCCATAACACGGAAGATTCTCTCAATCTCTTTCAACCATCCCAAGGCTGCATCTGGATCATGCTTTCCTTTAAACACCGGCGGATTCTCTCTTTGAAAAGTCGCCAAGCTACGTGATCCAGCATCTCCACCAGCATTTGGCAAGTTCTGCACAGCTTGTGCCATTGCTTGCATTGCGGCAGCCATTGCAGCGTCATTCCTTCCAGCCATTTCAACTTATCAATACAACACAACTTAAAGTTAGATTGGTAACAATACACAATTGTTAGACAAAACGACACGACAACTGGCCGGACGGACCGACCTGCTCTGATACCACTAATGTAACACCCTTCTAAAATACCCCAAATATTTAATTATAAAACAACAACAATTAAATCATACATATCAGAGTAATCATGCATCTCAAGGGTGTCACATAACAACTTCTTCACAAAAGTCAATATAAAATCAGTCATGCTCAATTTTATTCAACATAAAACTTCTTTAACAATACGCAGCGGATAAAATATTTCAACATCTGTAATTCATCAAAATTAACATTTATTCAACAATTCAAACATCCCGTCCCGATGTTACATCTATCAGAGCATGACCCTCTAACCACACTAGACTCCAAGCACTAGCTTCTATTCGACTCACTGCTCGTTACCTGAAAAATATAGCTGTAAGGGTGAGTTCCTCAATCGATATAACAAATATTATAATTTATCATGTTATGTTAAGTAATTCTACACGTTAATCACCCTAATTATATCATGCATTAGGCAACGGCACAGTCAACTCAATTATCATATTCAAACACAACGTAAAGGCAACTCAATAACAACATAAAATGCAACTCAATGAGACTCGACTCTTCATGCATGTGGTACCATTTGGAGTAAAACTCCCAACTTAAAATCATTGCCAGTTTAGTGGGCATCAAGGCATAAGCCTTCAACTTTCAACTTAAAATTTTGCCAATCCAGGCCAACGTGGTGTGAGCAAAAGCCCCATATTTTTGCCAATCCAGGCCAACGTGGTGTGAGACGAAGCTCCGACTTAATGCATATGGATGTATATGACATGTACGACTTGAAACTTTAACAACATAATAGCAACAGCAACACAACAGCTTTTCAACAAAACAACTTAAATCAACTTTGGCTCATCAGCCTACAACTCAGTATTTTTCAACAAAGCAACTTAAAATCAACTTTGGCTCATCAGCCTACAACTCAGTATTTTTCAACACAACTTAGAATTTAACTTTTCAACATAATTGCATCAACATTTCGCAACACAAACCCAACAATTTTTATTCATCAATTTAACTGCAATAAGGCAACTACCAATTGCATTTACAACATAAAAATCAACTATTTTCCACACTGCAACAGTGTTATCAAGTTTCGCTGCTGACAAAAAAAACCATCATGCACGTCTACGAACAAAATTGAAGGCTTTGAGTCGACCGTAGGGGTCAGCTCAAAGTTCGCGGTCGGCGCAAAGGCTCTGCTCAACTGGAGGGAGTCGGCGCAAAGACCCCTTGCGTCGACGCATGGGGTCGACGCTTAACTCACGGGTCGGCGCCAAAATGCCTTGCGTCGACGCATGCAGTCGGCGCATGCCCCACGGGTCAGCGCACGCCGACCCTATGGTCGACCGCTCGCGCGCAGACTCAGATTTTTCTGAGTTATTCCAAGTTCCGTCAGCTTCACGCAGATCAGGTTTTCCGGCCGCTTCCGCATCTAAAACCCTTTCTAAGAAAACCTAATTTGTCTTTAATTTAGTAGTGCCGAATCAAGTTTTTAATTGTGATCCGTGCTATAGTCTAACATTTACGACTCACACAACTATCAATTCAATTTGCAGTTTTTACCACGGTTTATCCAACGTCAATTTCAGCATATACAGTCCCAATTAGGGTTAAATCAACGGCTCATCACTACCCATGACATGTTAATCTATAATACCCATTAACCGACGATAAACCCCCCTTACCTGAGATAATCCGGCAATTCTCTAAGCTTTAGCTTTTCCGCTCCTCAACCGTGCTTTTCGGCTCTTTGCCCTTTTTCCTCTTCTCTGCAGCTTCTCTGAGTTTCACGTGAAATTTCTTTGTTAAGAATGAAACCCTTTTCTTTATTCCCACTTATATATATATTCCAATTATTATTATTCCAAAATAATAATAATAATAATAATAATCCAATAATCCAATTTATTTAATTAAATTAATAATTATATTATCAACTTAATTAAATAATTCTTTTTTCTTTATTTGGGGTGTTACAACCACCATGTTTCTTGTAGCTCCTCTCACCCCTTTGACTCATCGAATTCTTTGAATTATGAAACTCTTTTCCATCAAAATTCTGAAAATTTCCTTTGTTCTTCAAGGGTCATTTTCTTTTCGATCTCTTCTCTTTCTCATTGAAACGAGCTTGCAAAGCTATCTCCGCCTTTTCCTTATCATTGTTCCTCTCCTCCATCCTTTGCTCATGAGCCTCAAGAGAACTTTGCAGCTCCTCTTTACTCATCGCCACAAGATCCTTCGACTCCTCAATCGCCACAACTATGTTATCGAATCTTGGCGTTAAAGAACACAAGATCTTAGCAACAACATACTGCTCCATAATGGTTTCTCCACATGCCTTCACTTGGTTCACCAAGCAAGTGATTCTCGTCACAAAATCTCTTATTGTCTCCTTTTCCTGCATTTTAATCAATTTGAGTTTCCGTTTGTGAGTTTGTAACCATACCACCTTTGCTTTTTCAGCCCATGCATAAGCTTTCTCTAATATCTCCCAAGCTTGTTTCGGAGAATCACAATCACCAACCTTTTCAAAGTTGTCACCATCAACATATTGATGAATCAAGAACCATGCTTTGTAATCCTTCTTCTTCTCTTCTTTATGCGTTGCTTGTTGCGCTTTAGTAGCATTCTGAACAAGAGAAGTAACACCGTTCTTGATCACCTCAAGAACATCTTGGTAGCCAAATAACATCTTTATTTGCTTGCACCGTTTGTCATAGTTCTTCGCATCAAGAATGGGTAAATTTGCAGGGATTCTTTCATTGGAAACTGAATTCATGTTGCATATAAGGTGTTTGTGGATCTGAACTAGGATTTTGATGCCAAATGTTAGAACAAGCAACCACAAAGTTGGTGAAACTTGGAATGAGTAAGTTTGGTGTGTGGAGAGTGAAAGAGGAGAATAGTGTGTGTGTGTGTGTGTGTGTGAGAGAGAGAGAGAGAGAGAGAAAGAGGGGGGATTAAGGGTGAGAATGAGATATTTCATTAACTGGGGTGAAAGTGCACCCTACATACTTATACAGAGATTACACAATGATTGGAATACACTTTGACCAAGTACAATAGCAGAAAAAACAAAAACTCAGGCTCGTAACCGGTTACGCCAAAGTGGGTAACCGGTTACACCTGAAACTAATTAATTTTAGAATTAATTCAGTTCCAGTGGTAACCGGTTACACCAATCCTGGTAACTGCTTACGCCTTCGAAAACCAGACTTCTCTACTACTGAACTGCATATTTGCACTTGAATTATCACTCAAACTTTAACAAAATGAATGAGTCTAGTACCTCTAAAACCTAAAAATGACAAAAACTATGTCTTCCGGTTTTGGACTCTACTCGTTGAAGTCCCGTAAAAAAAAAGAGACGAAATTGACAAAATAGATAGACAAATTGAACACCTTACCTTCCTTAATCCACCAACGAAATAAACAAATAGGTGCGACCCTTTTTTACCACTTATTGAAAATATCAAAAACCTCAATGATATAGTTGTCCTATTCAATCATTGAAAACTAATATTTTTGAAACATTGAGAAGTTGCAATAATGGGTTTAATCACGTGCCTTTTAAAATGTAAGACTTGACCAACCCTTTAGGTTTCAAATTTTATGAAGAAGTAGAATGTTGAATGCCCACACAATCTAACATGTTTACAGTGTGATCTAATTTATTTCCTTTATGTTTCTTCTGTACTCTTGTATTATTAATTCACTTTTTCTAGCTTTACTTTACTAGTCAAATTAGAATAAAAATACACAAAATGCTTTATTTTCAAAATCATGTCACATAACAAACTTAAGTCCAAAAACAGAGAACCAAATATTCCAATGGCAGCTCTAAATTAATTTATTAGTATTTTCTCCAATATATCCATTTGAGTGCTTTAAAGAATAACTATATTTGATTGCTAAGAGTTTTAAATCATTCTACAAAAGAGCATCAAGTTTTTTGAAGTCACAACCACAAATACACTTGCAAACCAATTGTTATAAACCTATTTTTGATTATTATGCTTAACACTCAGCACTGCATCACAAATAATCTCATAAAATACAAATATAATTGATATAATTTTTTTTATTAGGTTGTTAATTATCTTTTCTCTAACTTAAAAGATCATGAAAAAAACAGACTCGAGAATTAAACCGAATTTTACTCAACCGACTCATCAAGTTTTTCATCTTTCATTCCTACACGTCTCATATAATAAGGACACCAACACACGTCTAATTAGAAAATCTCTCCCATATTCATTTTTAAACTGACTTGCTCGTTAGAATATTTACACATACATTCCTCCGATATGAGAAATGAACTGCCACCCGCCGCCACGCGTCATCAATCTAGATCAAATTCTATCCATTTTCCACTCTCTTGATTGATTCCACAAGCATATCAAGAGAGAGAGAGTGTGTAAGTATGACACAACATGCAAGGCAACATATAATTTTCCTTTAACACAATTGTACGTAAAGAATGAAAGTATAAGCAGTCTTTTGGCACACATCGTAGTTGCATTGCATGAAAATACACACTCACACACAATAAAAACACCAAAGCAAAAGTATAGTGTCGTGTATTATCACCTTTCTCCGTATAAAGCAAAGTGTTGCCTCCATGTCACGCTCTTAGTTCGAGAAAGTCTTAACATAATCTCTCCAACCTATAAAGAAAACCAACCTCACCCCTTAATCCTTCGTAGTCAAAATATTTCATTTCTTCTCTCTCCCTCTTGTTTTTCTTCCTCTTCAATCATTATGAAATTATTATAGCCTTTTTTGTATCTTGTTCTATATGTCTTATATAGTAGTATAGGGTCACACATCTTGATTCATCCTCCTATATAGTGTCCTATGACATAAAAATTATATAACAAGAAAAAAGTGTTGCATATGGATACTAAAACTAGTAGTAGTTATTTTGTTTCAAGGTTTTTGTTTAGAGTACTTGTAGTGGTGGGGTTTGTTTGTTTTATGTTTTTTGGTAGCTTAGTTAGTGGTGCAAGAACAGGACAAACAACAACAAAACATGATGATGAACAAGTTGTTGTTGTTGGTAACCATGATGCACAATTGGATTTCAATTATATGAGTAAAAGAAGAGTTCCCAATGGACCAGATCCTATTCACAACAGGTTTCTATTTTCTTTAATATCTCTTCATATTACATTGTTTTTATTTTATATATTATTAACCATCTTATTAATGTCATGTATTTACGACTATCTTGATGACTAATTTCGTCTCGAAAATCTGATTAACCATATTTAATAAGGTCTGTCGTCTTAAGCATGTTTTTCATCTATAAAACTTGAACTCAAAATCTTCTTAAAATTTTTGAGTAATAATAAAAATCTTATAGTGGCATATATATATTGTTTAAAATAATAAATGAAAATATTTTTTATTGAAAATTAAGTTTTTCTTTATTATATATAATCACCTCCTTTATTTATTTAGCATGTAACACTCTATATGTGTTGCAATATAGGTTCGCACTACAAGTTATAATTTACATACAATGTTAAAAAAATCGAGTTTTAGATTAAGATAGACGGACTTCCGAATCATTATTCAACTGATTTAACCTAATCGAACAAAATGACTAATAAATAAATAATAGGTAATAAAAATAAGAAAAAAACTAGAAATATGTTGAATCAATCATATTTCAATCCCGATTAAATCTAGTTTGATCATATTATGCTTCAAACGAGGTTGAACCAACTAATAAACTAATCTATTTTCGATTTATCCGATTGAATCATTCAGTTTGATCTTACCTTTAAAATATCGATGTTATAGTAAGGGCTATGTAAGTTAAAACAATCATATTATAGATTGGAGTTCTTTGGTTTCTTATGTTGTTATCATATATGTTAAACTTACTCAAAGTACAATAAAACATATATTATATGTCTAATCTTTATCTTTAATTTCCTTAACCCTAGTATAAAATCTTTATCCTACTAAATTGGAATTTGAACAAAAAAAGGAAGAAAGCTAACTATGAAGATTGATTATGATGCTTTTAACTGTTTCATTGAATTGTTGATTTAACTTCTTTTAACAAGAATAGTCCTTTATAATAGGTTAACGGATAAAGCTATAAAATAAAGATAAAGTGTATGTTAAGAACTTTATTCCACTTCTTAATTAATCATAAGCAATTAAAGTTATTTATGCCATTCTGTTTTCTCTGAACTAACAACTTTGTTTTTATATCTTTTTCTATTGTCTTTCTTTTGATTTTGCTTTATTTCTTTTAGTACAAGACACAAGCATGCATGAGATTAGACTTCCTATGAAAAGAAAACATTTCATAAATATTTTTATGTTCTACAATGAGTGAATCTTTATAGTTTTCAGGATTTAATAAAGGTAATTTAATAAAAATATTATTTCCTATTATTTATTTATATATTTTTTAATAGGTATAAAATAGTCAAATAAGTTCTCATGAGACACTAAATGTTTGTTCCAGACTGAATAAAGATTATTGGTTCGAATTTAACACTAGACATGCAACAATAGTAAATCTTTGGAGAGAAAATTGTCTTTTATTGTGATTTTTCTCAACTCGAGGGAGCAGTTGTTGTTTGTTTGTACGTAGAGAATATGTGATTTATATCGAAAAAATATATCTTAAATTAAAAATAATTTTTTAATTAAAAGAGTTTGTATAAGGATTGATTTAGTAGTGGAGATTTGGATTGCGAGAGTGTGATTCTCTCAAGATCTCATATTCGAGTCCCGTTAAATACAAACAATTCTTGCATTTGATCATGTTCATACAGAGTTTTGTTCTAGTTTTAAACGGGTCTAGATTGTGAAATTGATTTTTCGGATACCAAGATTTAAAAATATTTTGAATTGAGAGTGTTTAAATACAATAACTTGGAATGACCCTTTGGTAACAATCTTTCAGGAGAGCTGGAAATTCTGGTAGACCACCTGGTCAAAGTTAGTCAAGTGAGAATCATACAAGCTTCATCAAACATGCAGAAGATGACAAAAAAAAAGGCTAATCAAAGTGCTAATGGAAATTGATTTATTATGGGAAGAGTTTTGTGGTCTTTTAAAGAAGCTTGTGTCCCAAACAAAATAAGTTCAAAAAAATCCAAAATTTGTTTCATGATCAGTTTGTACAAAAACCGCAATTTAATTTAATGAGTCTTACAATTTTAATTTTTTTTGAACTTATCTTATGAAGATAGGGTGGAGCATAGAGTCACAAATTTCAATGAAATTTGAAACCAGTGCTTGAATGTAAAGCAACTTAGCAGAAAGATTAATCATAGTTTTAAATTGCGATCTACAAGATTTACTATTCTCAGAAACATCACAACCGTGCTACAATATATATTGAGACCGATTTAAAATAATGATACTCATGGATATTTTTTATAGTTATGATAGAAGAAAGAGTTTTTTGGCTTTAGTTTGCTTTATATTAAATTTGGAAATTCTGTTTTTTTTTTTTCAGATTATATACATGAGTTCTTAAAGTAAAAGTAAAAATTCCACCATTTAAAGGTGTTGGGAACATGTAAAAGAAGTGTGTTTGCATTTTGTGTTGGTCTTTTTCACTAGATTCTTTTGTGATGATAGTGAAACTGTCATGTTGGTTTTTGGTCCATTCAAACATTAATAAATTTATTAGATTCTATGATGAAAAGAATGAAGTTTATAATGAAAATGATAAAGGAGGAAAAAAAACATATGGTCCTCAATGTTTCAAGTGACAATTAAAAGATGCTCTCACTCAACTCCAAAGCATTTTTATTATCTACTTTTTTTTTCTTGTTTCTCTTTCATTGGATGAAGAAGCCAAGAATGTATGCAAAGCAAGTGAGACTCAAATTGAGACGTTTACCAAAAAGGAAAAATAATCTTGAGATTTTCAAATAGGTACATGTATTAGTGTCCCCACCATTTTTGTTTTATATTTGGTTTTATCTTTCAATCTTCATTAGTATCACTCCCTTTTAAATTTGAATCAATCTCAAGAGGAGTTGAAACTGGATTATAATCTAGCATATTGAATGTGAAAAGCTATCAATAGTATACCTTCCAATATACAAAGGTCTTAAAATGTTTGTAATTGTACGATATTTTTTTTATGAGACAAAAGAAAGGGTATCTATACGAGAGTAAAACAAGCCGATGGTATAAACAATGTCAAACACAGTAAATTTGTGAGAAAGAGAGAGGTCTTGAATAATCAAGAAAACGATTCAATTCACGAAAAGAGAGAAGAAGAAGGAGGAAGAATTGATTATAATTGTTTTTCCATTCACTTTCTCAATTAGGGCTAAAAGATTACAAGTGAATAACAACAACCAACATTTACCGCTCTAACAAATTAGAGTACAACCTATATATAGTATCCTAGTATATATATGTTATGTATGATCATAACGCTCATACACGACATACATAACTATTACATAACAAAGTACATAACTAAAGTCATTGCATGCTAGATCAGAATTTGAATACAACATGCACCTCTTTGATTACTGAATGCTAGATTAGACTTCGACTACAAAATGTCACATCCCAATTGAACCAAGAGGTTGTTCTTGTCGAGACTAGAGTTCGATCCAAATACTATAATCTCCACCTTGAAAAAAACTCTACTACATCAAGGAAACAAGCTAGTTATCATCATGCAGCTTTATCAACTGCATATAGTGAAAGAACTTGCTACTAGGCAATGACTTGGTGATCATATCAGCAACAATATCTTCAGTCAAAACCTTTAGCACTTTCACTTCTCCTTTCTCGATTTTCTCCCTGGCGAAATGCAACCTAACATCCATGTATTTGGTTCTCTCATGATAGGTTGAATTCTTCGACAAATATATGACACTTTGGCTATCATATTTAATAGTGATAATTTGGCCTTGAAGTTTAAGTTCCTTAGCACACCCTTCAAGGCACAATGCTTCTTTCATAACTTTAGTAAGGGCAATGTATTCAACTTCAGTGGTTGATAAGGCTACAACCTTTTGAAGTGAAGCTTTCCAACTGATTTTTGTACCAAACGGAGTGAAAACATATCCAAAAAGAGATTTTATGGTATCCTTACATCCGGCATAGTTAGAGTCAACAAATCCTTTGATTTCGACTTTTCCATTGCTCGTGGCTCCACCATAAACCAGGAACCTCCTCAAGGATCCTTTTATGTATTTCAGAATCCACTTCAAAGATTGCTAGTGTGCCTTTCCAGAATTGGTCATGTACCTGCTTACAAGGTTCACCCCGTAAGCCATGTCTAGTCTCGTACAGACCATATCATACATCAAAGAACGTATTATACTAGCATAGAGAATGTTATTCATATAGGCTCTTTCGACTTCATTACTTAGATTTGAGTTGTACTTATCTTGAATTGAGAATTTGTTGGTCTTACGACAGGCTTTGAATTTGACATACCAAACTTATCGAGAATCTTCTTTAGGTATGTATCTTGAGATAAGCATAATCTCGACTTCTTTCTATCTCCCTGGATGTCAATCCTAAGAATCCTGGTGGTAGCTCCCAGATCCTTCATTTCGAACTCTTTGTTGAGTTCAGCCTTCACCGTCATTACATCTTCGACATTGTTGCTTGCTATGAGACCCAATAATCAAAGCTTTTGGAAACCAAATGATCCGAAATAAACTCACTTCCGAAAAGCAAGAATGAGTAAAAGGCAAACATATAACTATGGCATGGTTAGGACATTGTGACTTAAAGAGACCAAAATTTGGATTTTCACTTCCTAACCTTCTACTAGATTGGCCTAATGCATGTTTATGAGAGTACATGACCAAATGAAATGGTCATGACGAAATGACACAAATGAAACTTTATTGAAAAAATGTTTGCATTGATCAAAATCATAGGGTCAGGCTAATGACTAAATGTATGCAGATGAAAAGAGATATAACTAAATGAAATGGCTATATGAATGCAGATAAATGTAATACAATATATGTAGGAAAAATTTAGGGTATGACAAAAACCACCTTATTTAATCATTAAGAAGAAACCATTGTAGGGAGATGATGCAAGGTTGTTTGTCAGATTCAAAGAGATGTTGACCAAACTTCGGATAAGTATTTATTTTCATGAAGTTTTAGAGTTAATGTCCAAGTTTGCTAAATTTATGAAGGCATTATTAAATGGTACAAAGTAGAAGACGGACAAAGAGCAGGTAGATATGACTAAGAAATGTGATACGGTAGTGCCCCAAGCAATGCCACCAAAGCTGAAATATTTAGGTAAGTTTACCATCTCTTGCACCATGGGTAGGGTAAATATCCCACATACTCTATGTGATTTAGGGTCTAATATCAATGTAATGCCCCTTGATAAGGCTAAAGAGTTGAATTTGGGAGAGATTATATTGAGTAACATGACTCTTACCTTGGTTGATTCATCTGTGAGAAAATTCTTTACTTTGAATATATTTTGAATGATAGCAAATTGTGTGATCATCATCCAAATGTTGGTTGTGCATCACATTACATGATACATTTGTGTTGTTATTGTGTTTTTATCCCATTCTATTATTGCATAAAGACCTACATTGATACATCTCTTAAAAGAACTCATAAAATCCATTTTGTGTCAGTATGCATCAACACATAAGCCTATGCATCGATACATACAGCATGTTGCAAATCACAAAACTTTTTTTGTTCAGTATGCATCGATGCATACGAGTCATGTATCGATACATGGACAGGCAAAATGCTCTATGGATCGATCCATACGTGCCTTGCATCGATCCATGATTAGTTGAAATGTCCTATGTATCAATGCATACGAATTATGCATCGATGCATGTTAGTTGAAATGTCATATGCATCAATACATACGAATTATGCATCGATACATGCTTAATTCATTTCACCAAAAACTCATATATCTTACAGTATGCATCGATGCATACCCTCATGTATCAATGCATAAGTTTGTTTTATGTTCTAACAGTTTATGTTTCAACATATATAAGAGATGTTGTGACAGCAGTGAAGAGAACGAATTCTTTGAGGGAAAAACAATTGAACACAAGATCAAAAGCAGTGTAGCAGCAATTGTTCGAGAGCACATAGAAACCTGAAAGAGACTTCATCTTCTTCATCTTCTCAATCACTTTTCTTCAAGAACATCAACACATAACCATTCTTGTTCTCTGGATTAAAGGATTATCGAGATAACGTTCAGTGGTACGATCAAGGATCTAGCTGTGGTTTTCAGTGGAACGATCGAGGATCTAGCTGAGTTGAAGATTGAAGGGGGTTTCGAAGAAAAACCTACTGGTTTATCCTTCAAGAACTGGAGTGTTCTTGAGGGTTTGTGAGTCACGTTTGCAGAACAGATTCAGCCGCAGCGTTGCGTTTGGAGATCGGGGGATTTCGCAAGCAGGTCGTGGGACCGGTGAATTATTTGCAATTTCGTGCAGGAAATTCTTGATCGTGCTCAGATCAAGTGAAGGTTCATACAAGAAGAAGTTCTTGGAATTTAGAATTCTATCTTTGTATCATAACCTTGTATCAACGAATTCGGCAATAATTGATAATCAAAGTTCTCAATTTCATTTGAAATTGAGAGGGAGACGTACCCACACGCGAGGACGACGTGGGGAACTTCCTTACCAAATCTCTGCGTATCGTATTCTTACCTTACTCCTCTTTACGTTTAAAACAGTTTTTGCAATTTCAGTTAGTGTGTTGTGATTGTTCCTTTTGCAAGACAGCAGTGGCAAGAAAACCTTTTTAATTAAACTCTACTGCTGTTCATCATTGATCACATACACACCAACTGTTTGACAAAATTGTTAGCTAGGTTTTATTCATTGGAAATAGACTTTAATGATAAGTGCATTCAATTAGCTAAAATTCTGGTGTTGATTGTTTCTGTCATTTTTATTCAAATCCAGCATTAAACTCGTGTGTCCGGTTTTCTAGTAGCGGTTCAGAATAGACGGAAGTCGATTCGGGACTGATATTTTCCGCCAACTTTAAAAACTCTGATAAAACTTTAAATCCGTTAAATTTCAAAGAGGTGATCTATTCACCCCCCTCTCGATCACTAGCCACACCGTCTAACAAGTGGTATCAGAGCGCCGGTTCGCTGGTGCTCTATGGCTGCCTGTAACAGTATGGATTCTGAACCAAAGGGGGCGTATAATAGAGCGCCTATTTTTAACGGTGAAAATTACGGCTACTGGAAAGACTGTATGCGAGTTCATATAAATTCTGTGTATAGGCTAGTATGGGCTACCATTGAAAATGGTCCTTTTCAAATTACAATGACAAATGCGGCTGGCGCCATAGTTCCTAAACCAGAAGCTGATTGGAATGAGAAAGATGAGAAAAAGTGATCGTGTGATTGGAAAGCTCGAAATATACTAATTTCAGCACTCGGTGTTGATGAGTATTATCGAGTATCCTATTGCACGACATCTAAAGAAATGTGGGATGCTTTAGAAGTTGCCCATGAGGGTACGACTGAAGTAAAACAGTCCCGCATTAACACACTTAATCAAGAGTTTGAGCTCTTTTGCATGAAACAAGGAGAATCTATCTCCGACATGCAAAAGAGATTCACTCATCTCACTAACCGATTGAATGCGCTTGGAAAACCTATTTCCAATGAAATTGCTACTAATAAAATTCTCAGGTGTCTTAGCAGGGAATGGCAACCTAAAGTAACAACAATTAAGGAAGCCAACGATCTAACGAGACTTACGATTACAACTCTGTTTGGAAAGCTGGAAGAACATCAGCAAGCATTGGAAAGTCTTGAAAAATATGAGAACAAAAGTAAGAAGGAAAAGGAGAAGAAAAGAGACAAAGAGGGAGAGAAGAAGCCAATAGCTCTTGTGGCCTCTAGCTCTAAGTCCTCACGAAAAGAGCAAAATGACAATGATTCTAGTAGTGACAAAGATTCGGATGATGAGGAAATGAGACTTTTTGTAAGGAAATATAATAGATTCATTTGAAAGAACGGAGTCAAGCATTCCGACAAAAATCTCATGAAGTTTCGAAGACAATCTACAGATTCGAAACAAGAAGAGAACAAGAAGAGTAGAGGAAGAGGATCTTGTTTTAATTGTGGTAAATCTGGACATTATAAAACGGACTGCCCTATGAAGTATAAGGATCAAAGAAAAGCTTCACCAAAAGGGTACAGCAAACAAAGAAGAGCTTACATTGCATGGGAAAGTGATAGTGATTCATCAAGCACACAAAGTTCAAGTGATGGTGATGAAACCGCAAATCTGTGCCTTACGGCTCACACCAAAAATCTGTCCTACCACAAGAAGAAAATCAATGATAAAAAGGTAAAACAAGCCTATTATAATAATTTCTCTTCTATGACTTTTGCTGAACTAAAAATAGCTTTTGAAAAACTGCATAACGAAGCTGTAGATGCTTTTAAAAGACTATCTTCCGATAAACAATTTTTTTTCATTTTTGGAAGGTAAAGTATACAAAGCTGAAAATGATTTAGAAGCGTTAAAAGCTAGTATTGCAGAAAATTCAAAATATATTGACATTGATGGATGTAGTAAAGTTAGGTATTGTGACGCTTGTCATATTTGGCAAAAAGAGGTAAACACTCTCATGGTCAAATTAGAGAAAGCGTTACAACCTAAGGTTACTTATGTCGTTGACTCTAGGTTGTTTAAGAAGTCATTAAATCCTCCATATGCAAAATACTCTTTTATTCCAAAGGATTTAATGAACAAGAATAAACAAACGCATCATCATGGTTTATGTCATTATTGTTGTCGTGCTGGCCATACCATTGAGAAATGCAAGTTTAGGAGATTTCTTGTTCCTAAAGGTATTTATCAATGGAAGCCAAAAGGCAACCATGTTAGCACTTACCCACGTGGACCCAATGAAAATTGGGTACCAACTTCTCTCTTTTGATATTGTAGGATGAGTGCCTTGCTTCCGTAGATAGAAGATGGTTTCTTGACAGCGGCTGCTCAAGGCACATGACCGGTGACATATCGCTCTTCATAAACTTCAAAGCAAAGAAGAAGAGATATGTTACTTATGGAGACAATAACAAAGGAACTATATTCGGCAAAGGTAGTGTAGGTAATCCCTCTACCACTACTATTTCTGATGTCCATTTAGTAGAGGGACTTAAACACAACGTGTTAAGCATAAGTCAATTGCGTGACAAGGGTTATAAAGTTTCTTTCACAAAAACTTGCTGCAAAATTGAACATGCTGAACAGAACATTGTGTTTAAGGGAGTAAGAGTAAATAATATAATAAGCGTTTACTTACTGTTGAAGAATCTGTCCATGTTTCTTTTGATGAGTCTTATCCGAAAAATGTCGGAAAAGGTATTTCTTTTGATGACGCAGGTGTATCTACAGAAGACATACTCAAGGAAGCTGTTGAGGAAACTGATCAGTCCAAAACAGCTGCCCATGAGAAGGAGGAAGATACTAGTCATGAAGAAAATGAGGAAGAAAAGACAGCTGAAGTGAATGATCTTCCAACAGCTTGGAAATCCTCAAAAGACCATCCCATTGACAACATCTTGGGAGACATTTCAAAGGGAGTAATGACCCGTTCTAAGATAAGTATTTTTTGTTCTCACTTCGCGTTTGTTTCACAAGTAGAACCTAAAAATGCCAAAGAGGCCTTGATTGATGAATTTTGGCTAATGGCCATGCAAGAAGAGCTTAATCAATTTAAAAGAAATGACGTTTGGGAACTTGTCCCTCGTCCGCGAGATCATCATATCATAGGCACTAAGTGGGTTTTTAGAAATAAGCTTGATGAAAACGGAGTGATTACTAGGAACAAGGCACGTTTAGTAGCACAAGGGTATAACCAAGAGGAGGGCATAGACTATGAGGAAACTTATGCTCCAGTTGCTCGCCTTGAAGCTATACGTCTCTTGCTTGCCTATGCGTGTTCTAATGATTTTAAGCTTTACCAAATGGACGTAAAGAGTGCTTTTCTTAATGGTGTCATAAATGAAGAAGTATATGTTTCACAACCTCCTGGTTTTGAGAATGCTGAAAATCCAGATCATGTTTTCAAATTAAAACGAGCTTTGTATGGTCTTAAACAAGCCCCTCGGGTTTGGTATGAAAGGCTTAGCAAATTTCTAATTGATCATGGATATTCAAGAGGTAAAGTGGATAATACTCTCTTTATTAAACACAAGGGAAAGCACATTCTTTTAGTTCAAGTTTATGTAGACGATATAATTTTTGGTTCAACTAACATACACTTGGTCGAAGAATTTTCTAAGGTTATGCAGGGTGAATTTGAGATGAGTCTCATGGGGGAGCTGAATCACTTCCTAGGACTGCAGATAAAGCAACTTGATGAGGGTACAACAGTATGTCAAACAAAATACTGCAGAGAACTACTCAAGCGCTTTGGAATGAATGACTCAAAATCAATTGACACCCCTATGCCTACCAACGGAAATCTGGATAAGGATAAGCATGTTTCTTCTTATTTTTATTATGCCTCACCTTGGTTGATGAGATTTGTTTTAGATTACACTTATTCCTCACAAGGTTACACCAACAGAGGTAATATCACTCCTATCTATATCTCATTTAGAATTATATGATTGTGTATGTTAGAACAAAAGTTTTTTTCTTATACTGTTTGAACATTAAAAATTCTGATTTGTGAATCATACTTGGGCATAATTATCATGACATACTTCTGGGCATAATGCAAATCCATACTGCACAAAAATTCATTAAAATCTGGTTTGGCATCAGTATGTATCGATCCAAACATGTATGCATCGATTCATATCTTATGCATTTCAAGTTTCTCAAAACTGGTTCAGGATGTATCGATCCATCTGTCGTTTGTATCGATACATAGACCCTTTAAAAACAAATTGCATGCTATGGATCGATTCATGGCCATATGCATCGACACATACTGACTGCTATTTGGATTAAATGCATTTTTTTCATGCTGCTTAAGTTTTTTTTTAATTGTTGCACAATATATGGTTTAGCTTATGTAATTCTTAAACTCGTTCATACTACTTAAATGCTTATAACCTTCTGTTTACTTCTGATGTTATTGCCCTTATTTGTCACTCTTTGTGAGTGATTCTTTACTTTGTAAGCTTCATTCTGTGTGATTGTTAGCTTATCTATCAATTTTGCTGTGTTCTGCTACATGTTGCCTTGATAAACCTTTTTTTTCTTTTTGATGTTGACAAAGGGGGAGAAATGCAGATGTTGACAGACATGCACAAACTCAGGGGGAGTATCAATGCAGATGTTGACAGACATGCACAAACTCAGGGGGAGTATCACACATCTTGCCAAAAATTTGCCATCATTAAAAAGGGGGAGTTTGTGAGAAAATTCTTTACTTTGAATATATTTTGAATGATAGAAAATTGTGTGATCATCATCCAAATGTTGGTTGTGCATCACATTACATGATACATTTGTGTTGTTATTGTGTTTTTATCCCATTCTATTATTGCATAAAGACCTACATTGATACATCTCTTAAAAGAACTCATAAAATCCATTTTGTGTCAGTATGCATCAACACATAAGCCTATGCATCGATACATACAGCATGTTGCAAATCACAAAACTTTTTTTGTTCAGTATGCATCGATGCATACGAGTCATGTATCGATACATGGACAGGAAAAATGCTCTATGGATCGATCCATACGTGCCTTGCATCGATCCATGATTAGTTGAAATGTCCTATGTATCAATGCATATGAATTATGCATCGATGCATGTTAGTTGAAATGTCATATGCATCAATACATACGAATTATGCATCGATACATGCTTAATTCATTTCACCAAAAACTCATATATCTTACAGTATGCATCGATGCATACCCTCATGTATCAATGCATAAGTTTGTTTTATGTTCTAACAGTTTATGTTTCAACATATATAAGAGATGTTGTGACAGCAGTGAAGAGAACGAATTCTTTGAGGGAAAAACAATTGAACACAAGATCAAAAGCAGTGTAGCAGCAATTGTTCGAGAGCACATAGAAACCTGAAAGAGACTTCATCTTCTTCATCTTCTCAATCACTTTTCTTCAAGAACATCAACACATAACCATTCTTGTTCTCTGGATTAAAGGATTATCGAGATAACGTTCAGTGGTACGATCAAGGATCTAGCTGTGGTTTTCAGTGGAACGATAGAGGATCTAGCTGAGTTGAAGATTGAAGGGGGTTTCGAAGAAAAACCTACTGGTTTATCCTTCAAGAACTGGAGTGTTCTTGAGGGTTTGTGAGTCACGTTTGCAGAACAGATTCAGTCGCAGCGTTGCGTTTGGAGATCGGGGGATTTCGCAAGCAGGTCGTGGAACCGGTGAATTGTTTGCAATTTCGTGCAGGAAATTCTTGATCGTGCTCAGATCAAGTGAAGGTTCATACAAGAAGAAGTTCTTGGAATTTAGAATTATATCTTTGTATCATAACCTTGTATCAACGAATTCGGCAATAATTGATAATCAAAGTTCTCAATTTCATTTGAAATTGAGAGGGAGACGTACCCACACGCGAGGACAACGTGGGGAACTTCCTTACCAAATCTCTGCGTATCGTATTCTTACCTTACTCCTCTTTACGTTTAAAACAGTTTTCGCAATTTCAGTTAGTGTGTTGTGATTGTTCCTTTTGCAAGACAGCAGTGGCAAGAAAACCTTTTTAATTAAACTCTACTGTTGTTCATCATTGATCACATACACACCAACTGTTTGACAAAATTGTTAGCTAGGTTTTATTCATTGGAAATAGACTTTAATGATAAGTGCATTCAATTAGCTAAAATTCTGGTGTTGATTGTTTCTGTCATTCTTATTCAAATCCAGCATTAAACTCGTGTGTCCGGTTTTCTAGTAGCGGTTCAGAATAGACGGAAGTCGATTCGAGACTGATATTTTCCGCCAACTTTAAAAACTCTGATAAAACTTTAAATCCATTAAATTTCAAAGAGGTGATCTATTCACCCCTCTCTCGATCACTAGCCACACCGTCTAACATCATCTATTACTCACCTTCATGGTATCTTACGAGACTTATTAATACATGTCCACAGTCTATTTTTTGCTGCAGATTTTGTTGTAGTCGACATGAACGAAGACACAGGTGGTTCAATTATTCTCAGACGCCCATTCTTGGAAATCGGGAAAGCATTAATAGACGCGAAAACCGACGAACTTAGCTTGAAGTTCAACAAGGAAAACGTGGTGTTTAATGTATATGAATGGACATCGTATGTAGATGATCTGGAAACATGCTACCAGATTGAAGAAAAAAGTAGCAAGGTTGACAAAGGAAAGAAGAAAGGTAATTTATCCGGCGTAAAGGTATCCTTTGCGCCTGACGTACCTTAGGCATTGGTCGCCAAGCTAATGACGGTAAAGAAGCGCTAGATGGGAGGCAACCCATCACTAAGTAAGTGTTTAAATTTTTTTGTTTAATTTTGTTTATTAAAACATGTAGTTTTTGTATGTTGTTTTGCAATAAAATAAAGCAGTTGAAAGAAAAGAAGGAAAGACAACAAAAGAGAACAAGAGAAGAAGAAAAGGAGGAAGCCCCTGGAAAAATAATACAGGCCATCACACGTGTGATTGGGTTATATCGCACGCGCGATGGCTGCATAATGCGTGTGATAGAGACGTTGGGGAATCTGTAAACTGTTGGTATCACGTGTGCAATGGACACATAACGCACGCGATATAGACGTTGGTTGAGAGACGCTGGGATGTTTGTTAGCACCACGCGCGCGATGGGCGCATAACGTGCGTAATGATAACGGAAACTTGTCCTATAAATAGTGATTTTAAATCTCTTCTCATTCCAACTCTTTTCTTACTCTTTCTTCATCATAAATTCCCTCTGATCACCAACATTTGCTTAATTTTTCTTTATGCAGTGTTATTATGTTATGTTGTTGCAGGTATTATGGCTTCAAAAAGAGGAAGAATTGCAAGAGGTTCATCTTCACGAGCTGTCCTCGCACTGAATGCTCCAACTTTTCCCAATCTTAAGTTTCTTTCGGAAGCTAATGCGGAGAAAGATCTAAAGTTGGTTAACTACCACATTGTTAGATAGAGAGAATTTTCATGCGAGGACCTGATAGGCTTTGGTGAAGTGATGGAAATTTTGCAGCACCGACATTGGGTAAGTTTCAATAATTTAATTCAAGAAACCAATAAACCATAGGCCTTGAGTTTTATGCAAATGAGGCTTTTAGCGATGTGGGTACTTACATTTCTTATGTGCGAGGTGAGTATATTGATTACACTACTAGTGTTATTAACTCTCTTTTTAATCTTTAACCTCCTCTTGTATATGCTCTTAGAACCTATAGAAATGAGCATATGGTGATAAACAAAGTTATGGCCCAAGAAATACTTGAGATTTTCTGTAGACAATGGGTGCAATGGGTGATTGAGTGTGACTTAGCACCGCGGCTTAAAACCGCTGAATTTCTCCAAATTCTGAGGGCTTAGGCCTCATTTTTTGTGCAGTCTTTGGAAGCCACGTCTAACCAATCATAATTTATTGTGAAGCGGTGTTTAGTATTTTTAGCTCTTTTAAGGAGAGAATCAATTGATTTGGGGTGTCTAATTTCTGAAAATATTAAATATATGGATAAAGTTGCACAACGAGCTTGTGGGCATTTTTGTGTTATTAATTAATTGTGCAAGAGATGGAGTACCCATCTACCCTAATGACGAGATGATAGGCCCAAAAGTACCTATTAATGCTTCAACAATTAAGAGGTTGTAGCATAATCACCCAGCAGAAGTAGCTCAACATGATAAAGAGGATGATCCAGTAGGGAACAAAGAAGAATTTTACCAACCTCAGGTGCAACAACAGCCAATCCAAGTGCGGGGAAATCAACATGCATCCGAGTTTTAGAGAAGAATGGAAGCTCATGTAGTGGGGGTGTTATACCCCAAAATTCACCCTGCTTTTTTTAATTTGACTGACTTATGATTTTATTCATTTGCATACTTTTTCTATTTTGATCATGCACTCATCGACATTTGTATATGGTAACAAATTTAGGCCACAGGTTCGATGATAATAGATTTAATCGATTTAATTGGATTTTCGAGGTGGATATTATTTGGTAATTATTCATGTTTATTTCCCGTATTACTTGTGGTGGGGATCATCTCTTTATTTGAGATTCATGGTTATTTCGGAGGTTTGCTTGGATTCAAAGAAAAGGGCAAAGTTGGAATAAAAGGAAGATTTAATTCATTTATTGGAAAATATCACTTCTAGAAAGTACTAAAAATCATGGGTTAAGCCACTCAAAATTCAAGCCAAAAGTGGTAGAAAAATCAAGGCAAATGCATGAAAGTTCAAGTTAATTACATCCTAACTTGGTACTTTTGCTAAACTCCAACACCATTGGTCTTTAACTATCCTTAACTACCTATTTCTCCACAAGTCATCAATTTACCTAATTACCCTTAACTACCATAACTTCCAAACTAACACAAAACTTTCAAATAAGCACAAATCTCCACTTCCATTATTTCACTCAATTCTAACCACTCTTAACAATTAATCCTATGGTTGAAATTGGTGATCCGCAACTAAGGATTAAATTAATTTCTAACCATTGGTAAACCAATTACTTGGAGCACAATCCAAGGGTGATCATTCACCTACCAATTCTATATAAACATGTTATTTCTCATAATTTTGGCATTAGATAATATCACTAACCTAACTTAGAAAATTCACACTTAACCGTTATTTTTTCATCATTTTTCTTTTATTCTCTCTCAATTTCTCTCTCAATATTCATCTTCTCTCTCACCCTCACTAAAGTTCATCTTCATCACCATTTAGAACTTCACATTGAAGTTCTAAAATGGTGGAACTTGGCCATCAACAATTTCTATATTATCATCAATAATTATTAATCAACAATTCAAGCATTATCATCAAAAACCATCCATCAGCAATTTCTACAACAATCATCATCTAAAGTTTATCAAAATTTATCAACAATTATCATCTAAAGTTTATCAAGATTTATCAACAATTGTCATCCAAGATTCATCAATTCAAGCTTATTCATCAATATTCTACATTCATGATCCATCTTCTACATTCATTCATCATCAAGAATAATTATCAAAACTTGAAAGTTAATTGGATTAATGGAGCTTATTCTTGAAGTATTCCATATTTCTTTTCAGCGCTCATTTTTCAACGCTAACCGAAGCAAATCTCCGCTCCGTCGGTAATCATCTCTTCCACACATTTGCCATTAATTATTGAATTTTTTCTTGTTGATCAATTTTAGCTATTGTTTTGAATGTTGCTTATTAAATAATCATTTATTTTGGCATGAGACACATAAACTTGAAAATAGTGACTTTTAATTCTTAACCGTTAATTACATGTGAATATACCATTTAAATCGATTTTTCGCGCCGATCATGAACATATGATTAACTTTTCGTTCCGATGCATATTTTAACCGAACTGCCGCATTCATTAATCAAAATTTTCGTACGCTTTTTCTACCTTTTCAATATAATTCATAGTTTATTTCGTAATTTGTAACATGTATTTGATTTCTTTATAAAATTCTAATTTCAATGATATGTTAACTCGTTAAATTTGGTTCCGTTGACTGTTACCTAACACTTACTTTAATTTTTTTTTTAGATATTGTTATACTCATGTTTCACGTTCGGCTTCTTTTCCGATATTGCAATACTCATGTTTTTAAATATTGCTATTACTCTTGTTTCTATTACTCTATTATATATTATCATTATATTTAATTTTATATTAATTATATGTAATATACCATATGTACATTAAGCTTATGTATATATTAGTATTATATTATGTTTACTGCCATTAAACTCGTATAATCTTATGTACATTAGGCATATTAATCTTATGAATATTAAGCTTATGTAATCTACTGTTATTGCGTTTTTTATTACTATTACTTTTTATATATTAGTATTATATTAGTTTTATATTAATTCTATATAATTACCACATGCCATTAGTGCTGAATTGTACATAGCATATTTACATGGTACTAGTAGATTGATAATTAATTGAAAAATTTTAGAAATGATTTTATGCATACTCTTTATAAAAATTATCATAGTTATGTACATTTATTTTTAGGACCTTTTTTCTTAATTCACATTAGAGTAATCTAGGTTTTTTTAAAAATAAAAATAGGATTTTAGTTCTCTTAATTAATTAGAATTAGTTCTTGAATATAGTTTATTTTCTTAATTATTCCTTTTTACATATAATGACTATTTTGCCCTTAAGGCTCAAAATCTTGATTTTTGTACATGTTCCCTTAGTTTAGGGTCTTGATGAGATTTGTCTCATTTATTTAGTTGATTAACTCAATAGATTATTATTGTACATAGTTTCAACTATTATTTTAATCTCATTGATTGGTGTTGACCAAAGGTCACTTTGGTCAATCAAATTCTTTGTAATCATGTTCTAAGCCCCGAGCCAATTTCAAGTGATCAAAAGACCCTTGATCACTTGATATGGCAAGTCCATTGCGCTCAAGCTATTGTGGATACGTTGAATCTCAGGAGCTCAAGACCTCAAGCTTCAAATACAAGATTAAGACTTCAAGTCAATATCAAATCAAGCATAGTTAGCAAAGTGGACTACTTCTCAAGCATTACAAAGGTATCAACACTTGTCGATCATAATTCAAAGTGTGTGGCACGAGCCTTAAGCAATAGAGAAGGGATGAGACTGGATAATTCTTATCCTTATTTGGGATATCTTTGGGTGCAGGACGTTTGGCCTGTTGCTCATCGTATTCACCTATATTCCTAGACTTTAGCACAATTTAAATTACATGATTGTCAAGTCTTCTTCTACAACAAGTGGCACTACATCAAGGATCTCTTGTCAGCAACTTGTTAATTTTGATTCGAGTTGCACGCTATGAGCCTTAAGAAATAAAGAATGATGAGAGTGGAGAAATTTTATCCTTATCTAGAATATCCTCGGGTACGTGATGAATGACTCAGTTGCTTAAGGTATTTGCCTTTGTTCATAGACTTTAGTGTAATTTGAATCATACAATTGATAAGTCTTCCTCTTCAAGCAAACATCAGGCATTCAACACTTCAATAGTGAAACATCATTGCACATCAATCCTCCTTCAGTTTCAGACTCTCCTCCTGGATGTTCTTACATTTCTTGGGATCATTATGTTGGGTCACATACCCATCTCTTAATCATTTGCTTCATACATCGCCTATCAGTGCAGACTATGGCCTACTTTGTTGCTTGCCCTCGAGGTGCAGACCTTGGCATCTTCCTTCAGCCTATAGAGTACAGACTCTGGATTTATTCTTTCCCTATGAGGTATAGACCTTGACACCTCACTGTTGGGTGTAGGGTTAGAGTGTCGGGTTTTTATTATCGTCTCCACAGGGATTGCGAGATATCGCCTCCGTTCGACAGTTGTTTAATTCTTAACTTGTAGTAACAAGGGGGGTTTTGGTTTTTGGTCACGGTATCTTGCATAAAAGGTAAGAAAATGCGGTAAAAGTTTTGGTTTTAAGATTTGAGAAATATTATCAAAGTTAGGGTTCGACGATCACTTTGCATGCATATGTTCGATCAACAAAACTCATAAACTCCTTTAGATGATAAACTATTTCACAAAGTCCTCCCAATGTGTTTATATCTAACACACATTGTGGGTTTTCCCATTTTGATCCATTGTTGATCTCTCACACAATCTATCAAAATGACAACTTTTTGGTTCAACTTTATGGTGAACAAAATCATTCATTACTATCTCTAGCTAACAAACAAGATTGGATGAAAACCTAGGTAAAGAGTTGGAAAACATCTCTCGATCATAAACCAACACAAAGAGTTATCAATAAAACAAAGTTTTCACCATATATTCATCATCAAAGAGTTTACAAATGAAGATCATCCCATATACATACAAAGCTTATGATCATCTACATCTAACCTTGACAAAATGAAGGACTTAGCTACTCATTTTCATGGTAGCTTGGTCAACAAGTTTCGGTTGAAGGTTGATCAACATCCGAGTCGAAGAATCGAGATTGGATGGGAATCCACCTTCTTTTTGTAGAATATTGTTAAGAGATGAAGAAAATGAGAAAAAATGGGTTTCTAGGTTAAAAAGTATGATCCCAAGAAATGCTGAAAAATATCTAAGTCTAAAAAGTGGTCTCTTCCAAAAAGTAGCCCCTGCTACTTATAATACTGATTCCTGCGCTGTCATGCTCGCTAGGCGAGCATAATGGTTCGCCTAGCGAGCCCCAAAATAGGCCATCTGAGGTACCTGCGCCTAGAAGAAACATCCAAGTCCAGAATGCATACGTTCGCTAGGCGAAGCCCACGCTACCTCCTTCGCTCCAGCGAGTTTAGATGGTTTTGCTACTGGAATTGCTCGCTGGAAGCTCGCTAGTGGCTCGCCTAGCGAGTAAGTGCTAGCTATGGTTTTGTCCAAGTCTGGGAGTGTTCGCTACTTCCTTCGCCACAGCGAGTTTGCTGACTTTGCTACTGTAAAATTCTCGGAATGTTCGCTGGCAGCTCGTTGGGTGCTCGCCTAGCGAGCACTTCGCTACATCACTCGCCTAGCGAGCATGCTGATGAATGCTTCCTTTCTTGGTTCCTTTGCCAACTTTCTTGTGTCTTTGTTTTCTACTCTTTCATGCCTAATTCTTGCACAATAACACATAAATTAAGGGTACCAAGATCATTTTACATTGTATTGCAAATCATCAAAAGCAAGGGCGGTTTCAAACACTTTCTCGACAAAAAGGAGTGAAAGATGTCCACATTTGATAGCTCAAATAAGCACTTTTGGGCATCTAACAACTCTCCCCAACTAGATTCTTGCTTGCCCTCAAGCAAATTATGCCTCTTGAAGGACAAGAGGATTTGCTTAAAGAAAAAGGTTTCTCCGAAATCGGATAAAATGGCTCAAACACAAGAGAATCAACCAGACACAAGTTCCCAATGGTTAGAATAACATAATACACAAGAACTAAAGCCTTATAGCAATGCAAAACATGTATCAATCTACAACAATGTCATCCTGAATGAATCACCCTATCTCTCCTCTTCGAATAAGGATTGAAGAAATTACGCGTTTGCAACCGCGGGGACAGTCTCTCTCTCCAACAAACAATGCAAAAGACAATTTAATTCATACAATGTCTAACAATTATAAATGAAAATGCGGAAGCACGAAGATCACTAAGGTCTTTTCCAGTTGTAGCTTGGTTAGGTTTACAAACAAGGGTCATATCTAAGGCCATTGAAAACGAACTTGCCGATACAAAAGAGACATTCACTGTACAAGCTATTCACACATCTCAACTTCGTTCCATTTGTTTCTCATTTGAAACCTCACAACTCTTATTTCACAACTCAATTTTGTTTTTCATTATTTTTCTTCCAAGCAAGCATTCATTTTCATTTTCTCTATATTTTTTTTTCTTTTCACATCGTATTCACAAAACAATGTTTCTCTTTTCTATTTTTTTTTCAATCCTTGCTCGGTTATTCAAGAGTTGTGGCACTTACCGATTCTCTTTTTCGTTCTCCCCAACTTATCTTTTACTCACCCTAAGTGAATGCTCTTGACTTTTTACGGCAAAAGAACAATTATCAAAAATTTTCGGGTTTCAAGAAAAAAGATTTTTGACATCTCGCTTTATTTCAAGCTGAGATTCAACTGTTTAAGCTCAAAGGGGTTAACGAATACTCTTTCTGCTCACGGATAAGTTGTATTTGGAACTGGTTGTGCTCGAAAGAAAACAAGCGCCTTGATCATTTCTAATTGCTTCCACAAATTCACAATAATAAAAGACAAGACATGAATCAAATGAATCAACAAAGTTTATTAGAATCCAGCATTTAAGTGTACAATGGAGGTTTCCTCACACTTTGTGGTTTTAAGTCTTAGATGAATCATTCATTCAATTATGTTGCAAAAAGAACAATATTCAATTACGAAAAGAGTAAAGTTCTTAATGCATTCTAAAATTCTAACCGGAGGTAACCATGTACCTTAGCATTATTCGCTTGTTTATTTTTATCATTGTTGTAACACCTCAAAATTTGCCCTCCTCTCTTGGGACTAGCATAATTGTCATACGGTGAACTGACTTTTTGTGTTTTTTTAATCGCAATGTCGCGGTTAGCAAGAGTCGCCACCGACTTTTCTTTTATCCAATAAGGAAAGGTGGAAAAGAACAGGAAAGACCTTAATTTAGATTCTTAGGTTCGGGAGGTACATTATACAAAGGGAAGGTGTTAGCACCCTTTGTATCCATGGTTATCCATGGGCTCTTAATTGCTCAATCATTTATGTTTTTCTCGTTTGAAAAAGTGTTTGAAAAATGTGTAGAAAATGTTTTGAAAAGGAGAACTTAACTTTGTAATGATTCTTGAATGAATGTATACAAAGTGGTTATCTCGTTTAGTTTTGAAAATAGTTTAGAAAAATATAACTCGGCAATGATTCTAGTGCGAATGTATGCCAAGTGGTGATCTTCTAATGGAGGTTTTGAAAAGTGTAAGGTGTGAAAAGTAGTTTTAGGTTATGAATGAGCAATTAAGAGTTATACCTATCCGAGGTCTTTGCGGGCGTTTCCTATCCTTATGAGGGTAAAACTGTCCTTACTATTGAGAAGTAAGTAGTTTTATCCTTTGGATGTAGAAGGGTCATCGAAGGGTCATCGATTGGTCATTGAAGGCAACAGTTGTGAGGATACCTTAGCATTCGAAGGGACTATCATCATTTAACCGTAGGCTACACCGAAGGGACATCGAGGGACAAAATCGTATTTTCGAAGGCAACATCCGAGGGACTATGATTTATTTTATGATGATTTAATCGAAGGGTCTTTGCTAAGGGTATCCCCATATTCGCGGGACATGACCATTATACCGTAATCGTAGGGTAACAAAGAGAGGTCCAAGATCACATGTTTAAAGGTCATATTTTAAAGTCAATTAGGTGATTAGGATGAATCTCCACATTAAAATCAATACATTAAAATTAATACATTAAAATTAATTAAGCAATTTAGGGTGGATCTTCATAAGGGTATCCCACAAATAAAGTGGAAGGCCTAAACAACACTCTTTTCCTGGGATATGTGAACCTTTACAAAATTCAGCAAACGGGTTAGAATACCAATCAGGGTGCAATCGAGGATTACACCGCAAAAGAAAACACAGCAGCATGAATGTCAGGCAAAACAATGCATAATTAACATAGAATAGATCAGGTTACGCATAGGACATAACAAATATCAACGGCTGTCCCGTTCGCCTCTGCCTCGCCTAGCGAGGGCCTAGCATATGCTCGCTACATGCTCGCTTAGCGATGTGCTAGCGAGCGGCTGCGGGTTTTGAATTTCAGAACAGTATGATCTCAACATGCTGCATGCCTTATTGCATTCAATTACAGAAATACTATGGTCAAACACTCAGGATATTCAGGCGTACTGGAATTCACATGCAAAGTCTAATTACATATCCAAAAATTCAGTCATGATGCATTATGTATTTAGAGATTTACAAATTGGAAGCATAAAACAATAATGATACACAAACCTGTTTGCAATGGAGTGGTACTGCTGAATTGGCAAGTCACTTTTGGTATCGGGTTGAGTTGGGCGGCGGTAACTTCGGTGCGGATGAGCGGCCGTCAGGGTTTCTTCACTCCGACTTCTCTGGGCTACTCTCCAGGGTTTCTATGCTAGGGTTTCCGTCCGTCTTCTTCTGTTTTTCGTTCTCCCCTTTTCGTTCTGGAGTTGGGGTATTTATAATACTCCTTTTTTGTGACCTAATGGGCTCAGAATGAAGCCCGAAATTTTCTGTTGTCTGTCAGCTTCGCTAGGCGAGCTGGTAGCGAACGCGTAGCGAACGTTCGCTAGGCGAGCGTGTAGCGAACGTTCGCTAGGCGAGCGTGTAGCGAGCGCGTAGCGAACAGGCCAGTTTGGGCCATTTTCTGGATTGGACCATTCGTGAGCTGGGCCTTTGTTCCTTTAAGATCAGTGTCATAAAAATGAGTTGGAATACCCTGAAAAATGTCTTAAAATATTAATGGGCAAATTTTGGGGTATGACAGCTGCCCCTGTTCAATATTCTTGAACCGAGAGAGTAGAATGGTATGTGCACCATTCGTGGTCTGGAGGTGGAAGATTATTGAACACTAAAATGCCCAAAAATTTGCGCTTGTCAATCAGGAGCTAGTCTTGATGGAGATGGGCTTAAAGATGCCATCCAGGGAATTTGATGATGAGAACTTCAGGGTGCGTCGTTCATTAGACGATATCTGAAGACATGGATGTCGTACCGAGTCAGAATGTGTTATACGCTGCTGGGGATAAGGGATCAGAATGGGTCATACGCTAGATCGCCTCTGAATACCAGAGTGAGTTGTTCATTGGGCGGATGACTTCGCTGAGGATGAAAAATCAGAATGGATCGTACGCTAGATCGTCTCTGAGTTGCAGAACGACACCTCCATTAAGCGGGTGATTTCATCGGGGATAGAAGATCAGACCGGATCGTATGCTAGATCGTATCTGAGTTGAAGATCCAAATGGGTCTTATGCTAGACCGTATTGGAGTCGCAGGATGAGTCGTCCGGTAGTCGTACGCTAGACTACACTTCAGAAATATACCGTACACTAGGTAGCATCTGAGGAGATGAAGGTCTAACTGGGTCGTACATTAAACCGTATCTGAGCAGAATGAGTCGTCCATTAGGCTGAATCTGATTATAAAAGGGGGTAGTCATATGCTAGACCATACTTCAGAAGTATACCGTACACTAGGTAGCATCTGAGCAGATGAAGGTCTAACTGGGTCGTACATCAAACCGTATCTAAGCAGAATGAGCCGTCCATTAGGCTGAATCTGACGATGAAAGGGGGTAGTCATATGCTAGACTACACTTCAGAAGTATACCGTACACTAGGTAGCATCTGAGCAGATGAAGGTCTAACTGGGTCGTACATTAAACCGTATCTGAGCAGAATGAGCCGTCCATTAGGCTGAATCTGCTTATAAAAGGGGTAGTCGTACGCTAGACTACAATTCAGAAGTGTACCTGTCACTAGGTAGCATCTGAGCAGATGAAGGTCTAACTGGGTCGTACATCAAACCGTATCTGAGCAGCATCTGGTCTAACTTGGTCGTACATTAGACGGTATTTGAGCGGCATCTGGTCTAACTTGGTCGTACATTAGACTGTATTTGAGCCGCATCTGGTCTAACTTGGTCGTACATTAGACGGTATTTGAGCGGCATCTGGTCTAACTTGGTCGTACATTAGACGGTATTTAAGCGGCATCTGGTCTAACTTGGTCGTACATTAGACTGTATTTGAGCAGTATCTGGTCTAACTTGGTCGTACATTAGACTGTATTTGATCAGCATCGGGTCTAACTTGGTCGTACATTAGACTGTATTTGAGCAGCATCTGGTCTAACTTGGTCGTACATTAGACTGTATTTGAGCCGCATCTGGTCTAACTTGGTCGTACATTAGACTGTATTTGAGCCGCATCTGGTCTAACTTGGTCGTACATTAGACTGTATTTGAGCAGCATCTGGTCTAACTTGGTCGTACATTAGACTGTATTTGAGCCGCATCTGGTCTAACTTGGTCGTACATTAGACTGTATTTGAGCAGCATCTGGTCTAACTTGGTCGTACATTAGACTGTATTTGAGCAGCATCTGGTCTAACTTGGTCGTACATTAGACTGTATTTGAGCCGCATCTGGTCTAACTTGGTCGTACATTAGACTGTATTTGAGCAGCATCTGGTCTAACTTGGTCGTACATTAGACTGTATTTGAGCCGCATCTGGTCTAACTTGGTCGTACATTAGACTGTATTTGCAGAATCTGACTTAAAGGTCTAACTTGGTCGTACATTAGACTGTATTTGTAGAATCTGACTTGAAGGTCTAACTTGGTCGTACATTAGACTGTATTTGCAGAATCTGACTTGAAGGTCTAACTTGGTCGTACATTAGACTGTATTTGCAGAATCTGACTTGAAGGTCTAACTTGGTCGTACATTAGACTGTATTTGCAGAATCTGACTTGAGGGTCTAACTTGGTCGTACATTAGACTGTCACTAAGCAGAATCTGGTCTAACTTGGTCGTACATTAGACTGTATTTGAGTGGTATTTGAAGATTTGAAGGTCTAACTTGGTCGTACATTAGACTGAGAAATGAAGGTCCAACTGGGTCGTACATTAGACCGTGTTGGAGTAGTTGAAGATCAGAATGGATCGTCCGTTAGATCGTATCTGAGTGGAAGGAGTTATATGTTGGGCTGAATCAGAATGAACCGTACGCTAGGCTATATCTGATAGTATTTGTATATGTTGTATTTGCAATAAATGTCTGGGATGTACTTATAGATGCCATCGTTAGGAGGATGTCAGAATGAATGTTGACATGGAGTATATCTGAAAGATGTATCTGAAGAAGAAAGTAGTCGTACGCTAGACTACACCTCGGAATATACCGTACGCTAGGCAGTATCTGAGGGATATAGTTAAATCTTGAATGTATTGGATAAAGATGTCCGTCTGAATGGACCTTTGTTTTGACTGTATCAGGAGGATAATTGACCTGAAAAATAAAGTTAGCTTCATGCCATGTCATGATGCATGAGATGCAACTGTTGTATGCATGCGTGTGCTGTGAAATGATGTAATGAGTGAATTATGCGTCTGGAATAAATGAGAGCATTGTATACATGTATATGTTATGAAATGATGTAATGTATATGATGTGGAACGAAAATTGTATGTAGGTATGTGATGTGAAATGATGTAATGAATGAATTATGGGTCTGAAACGTTCTTCCAGGGGACTCTACTGGGGAAATAAATCTCAGTCTTCCGGTCGGAGATATTTGTATTGATGACCCTTCCTTAGCTAGGGGTATTTGACTTTTATCTGATGGCAGAAATGTTCAACAGAAGCCTGGCTGGGGGTGGAAGAGATGACCCATTTGTCTAGTAATGCCACTCTCTCCTGGGAATGACTGGTTTTGTTGGGGAATAGGATTAGCAACGGATTCATTGGAAAGCATGATTAGACCTTCTCCTCGATCCTGAAGTCTAGTAGTAATCACTATTTCTATTTTATGCACGCATTTTTGGTAAACATCGATCATATTCAAATGCATATATCAATTCAAGTTAAATCAATGGACGTTTACGCAAACAAAACAGAGAAAGTAAAGCAAAAGCATCTTTTTGGAAATGAAATTATATTGATTTTGAAGGAGGGCCTATAAACAGGCAATTTGTGTACAAGGAGACAGAAATCCTAGTAAGAGGAAATTGTCAAGAAAACAGAGAGAAAGCTATGCAGAAAAAGTCTTATTGATATTAGCTCCACTACTGTCATTATGTCTTCAAGCATCTCATCTCCTGCTGTCGGAAGGAAGTGATTAGCTTGTTCAGTCCTTTGAACTTGGATGAAGCTGTCTGAGAACGGGACATAGTCATACGCTTTAATCCCTAATTTTTGCCTGGACCGCCTTTTCAGGTTTTCAATCCACCAGGATACCCCTTTTTGCCCAAGCCGCCTTTTCAGGTTTTCGACTTGCCGGGTGTACATTTTTTATGTTTATCCCTAAATTTTGCCCGAACCCTTTTGGTTCGCCGGGATGCCCTTACTTTTGCCTAGGTACGTCGACCTAGCGGGTCTCTTTTATGCGTAGTATTTTTTAACTATGTCAGCGTTCACAGGATGCGGGAACTCTTCGCCATCCGTTGTAGCAAGCATCATGGCTCCACCAGAGAATACCTTCTTAACTACAAATGGCCCTTCGTATGTGGGAATCCATTTGCCCCTGGGATCACCTTGCGATAGAATGATACGCTTGATCACCAAGTCGCCAATTTGATATACCTGTCTCTTGACTCTTTTGTTGAATGCCTGGGTCATGCGCTTCTGATATATCTGCCCATGACAAACAGCTGCGAGTCTCTTCTGATCGAGTCGAGTCTGAATCCGTTCATCTTCATCTAAACTCGCCTCTTTCATGATTCTTAGAGAGGGAATCTGAACTTCCGCTGGTAAGATGGCTTCCATTCCATAGACTAAAGAGAACGGAGTTGCCCCTGTCGAAGTGCGGTAACCATGAAGAGCAAAAGGTAACATCTCATGCCAGTCTTTGTATGTTGCTGTTATATTCTTGATATTGTTAGCAGCCTCCACGTAACAGGCCAGGTCTTCCAGACTACATGGAGACAAGAATGTTATACCTCAGTGCAAATTGCTTATCAAGCAAAGCAAAGCAATATTAGCAACTAATGTACCTGAAATCAATCAAATATCATCAGTATACCAATCATACAACTAAACAGCAAATGATTCAACAACTAGCTATAAACAGACAAACACAATCCAATGCACCAAAGTGCAAGCAACTCAGGCTCAAGCTCAGATATCAAACCCTGCAAAACAAAGTCAAAATTAGCTATATACAAGTCACAAGTCAACTCCAATGGAGGCACATCATCAAGCATAGGCCATTTGTGCTATTAACCTGAAACACAACTCAAAAGTGAGATCACAAACCACTAGTCCAAGACTAGGGTCAAAATGAGATAAAAAATCCAAAACTGAACATGAAACTTCACATGAAATTCATTTACTCAAGTGATGATATGTCCTAAAATTAAGGGAGCATGCGAGATTGAATTACTTCTAAGCCTAGGGGTAGAATTGTCATTTCACAGTTAGGGAGTAATATTGACCTAAATTTCTATTATGAGATCCTAATTAGAAATCCATTAAATCCTAAACTATTCTAATTTCTAAAGCTAAATTAACCTATTTTTAAAATTCCTAATGAAAATCTAGAATTCTAAAATTAGACTAATCTCTATTAGTTCTAATACTTATAAAAGTATATTACACTAATCAACATATTGTCCTATCTCTAAAGTTAATCCAAAATTTCTAATCAAATTAACTAGTTCTAAAATCAAATTTTTATTTCCACAATTAATCCTAAAATTACTGTTTCTAATAACTTCTATTACCAACTAAAATTTCTAATTAGCTTCTAAAATCTATTTAGACTATTAAGCTAATTCTAACAGTACTTCTAATATATTCTACTCCTAATTTATCTCTAATTACTTTCTAATCAAAGTCTAACCAAATTTTAGTACCTAATTAAAATTCTAAAAAAAGTTAAATATCTAACATTTCAATATAAATCTAATATTTCTAATGTTTCTAATTAAACTAAATTTCTAATAAAATCCTAAAACTTATCCTAAATCCCTAATTAATCCTAAAGATCCTAATTATTCTGTTTTATAATCCTAATTATTCTAACAACAACAACAACACCTATCAGCAAAGCCATAACAAAAAAACCTGGAATTGAACATGGGCCTTGGGGTGTAGGCCCACTGAATGGGAGGTATGAGGGTAGAGGCCTGTTTGCAGGGGTGTGATTAGCAACTTGTTCGGATTTCAGGCCCACACTGCCAAGGCGTAGATGTCCAAGCGCACCAACATAACCTGCAGAAGGAAAGAAAAGAAGAAAAGCACTTGCAGAAAAGTGCTTAGCATGCCTTGACCGCTATCGCCGTTAACCTCAATCGCGTTCAAGCATGAGACGCCGCTCGAATGGATCGTACCGACACTACCACACTCCTCTGTCTCTAAACCTCGCATCCAACAATCATCGCCGTCACTCGCTGATGATTCACGGCTCAGGATCCTTCGTCAATCGGTTCCGACGCAATGATTCGACTCTGAGTGAACTCGTAGTTACTTCCGCTGAGCCGGCTGCACGTGAATCTGAGTGTCGAACGGATTATGGTGCCGGATTCTCACAGGATTGTTGAGCGACGGAGACGCACGGATTGACGTCGGCCCCAGGGAGATCTTGCAGGTATTTGGAAGAAGGTTGGAGCGTGGTTGAAGAAGAGTTTGTTACGGTTATGTTCTTTCAAGAAGGTTGAAGCGGTTGAGTTGATTGGAGTTTGGTGAGAAAGGGTGGAGAAAAGGTTCGTTGAGGAGAAGGTGATGGAAGAGGATTGAAGGATGAAGAGAAGTGAATTGAAGTGGTGAAGGTTGGTGATGCCGTTAGCGATTACGAAGTCGTTTTTTGTTAAGCTCTTTTTCTCTTCTCTTTCTTTGTTTTTGTTATTTTCTTGTTGTTATGGAGTATGGTGAGGGTGAGGGTTCGGTGAACGGAGGTTGAAGAATCCGGAAGTTTGAGAAGTGAAGATTGAAGAAGAATTGAATAGCGGTTACGGTGGTTGAAGGTGAAGACTGGAGGTTTGTTACGGCGATGGCCGGTTGAAAGAAGAAAAATGATTGAGGTTGAAGAAACTATGGAAGGGACGAAGAAGCAGAATCGAAGAGAGGGAATGAGAATTTATAGAAATGTGAGAGTGAGATTAGAAGCAATTTCTGTTATTGGATTGATTATCTTTGTGAAATTATGCAGGAATTCCGTTATGCAGTGAATTGGTTATCGGGAAGCTTATGCAGCTTACCGGCTTGGCTCGCGTTTTGCACAGCTTCAGGCTTGGCTTGGTATGCATTTCAGCTTGTTGCTGTAGTTGGAATTGGCTCGTGCTCATGCTGAGTTTGTTAGCCGCCTTGCCTTGGAGTTTTGTGTGTTGGCTCACATTTGGAAGCAGCTCGTGTGCGTTAGGACTGTTGTTGTGGCTTGCAGCTTGGATAGCAGCTTGAAGTGTAACTTGGTTTTGATGCCTTGGCTTGGCTTGGCAGCAGAATTATGCAGAATTTTTGATGCATTTTATGCAGATTTTTTGATGTGTTGCTGAATTTTGATGTGCAATGCAGAATTTTTAATGCAGAATTTTGGTAAATGCAATGCAGAATTTTTAATGCAGAATTTTGGTAAATGCAATGCAGAATTTTTAATGCAGAATTTTGGTTTTGTACAATGCAGAATTTTGGTTTTGTACAAATGGATATGGGTATGATTGGATAATGGCAATTGGTTTTAAACGGATAAACTAAATTGGATATGGATAATGGATTATTGTAAAAAATGGATTGTGTTAAAATCAAACTAAACGGATTATGGATTATGATTTGGATAATGAAATGGAATTATTTGGAAAATGGTTAATGGGCTTTTGAAAATGGTCTATCAAGATGAAATATGGACAAATGTGGATATTGAATGAATGTTTAGAAAATGGATCAATTTGGAAAATGGTTAATGGACCAAACTTATGGACTTAACAAAAAAAGAAAAGAATGGGCTCAATGCAACCATGATTAAATTTCCACAACCAAATCAACTTTTCCGTAATCAACTAGGATCATCCAACTCAACTTGAATTTCCAAGATTAATTCGAGAAAAGAACGAAATGATTTCTAACCTCAAATTCTTCCAGATAAGTATTTGTAATGACAAATGAACTTCTTTGGGACATGAAGGAAGCGTCTCAACCCATCTCTCCACCTCCTAGCCCTCAGTTGACTTACAGTTGACTTTTATGGGCCTCAGATGACTTGGTCATGCACTGTGGATTTTGAGCTTTCAACACTTGGCCAAATTGCATCAAAATGAACCTTGGGTTCACATAAGCTCATTGGAACACCCATAGGGCCTTTGTCTCATGGAAAAACTTGATCTCTTGCACAGTTGACTTCTCCTGATGCCAGTCCTGACTGATGCAATGCAATGGACTATGCAATGTGAATGCAATGTTAATGACCTAAAATGAAATGAATGTACAAATGGGAGGGTGCAAATTTGAGGTGCTACAGCCGGTACGGAGAAGAGTTATGGTGTTTTATTTTGAACTGCATGCAGAGTTCAGTTTAGTACCATTATCAGCGATAACTCTTTCAGGAGACAGCAGGTTTCTCGAATGTATATTTGATAGAATCCATCTTAGAAGTCAATAAAGTGGTATGATTCAACATATACTGTCTTAGTCGGCGAGCAGCCCAAGCCAAAGCACAGCAAGCTTTCTCGAGCTGTGAGTATCTTGCTTCACAGTCGGTACCTTTTGCTAAGGCAGTATATGGCATGCTCTTTTCGACCAGACTCGTCATGTTGCCCCAACACACACCTCATTGAATTTTCTAACACGGTCAAATACATGATGAGAGGTCTTTCTTCAACTGGTGGTATCAGAATTGGAGGTTCTTGGAGATACTTCCTGATTTTGTCCTTCATCATTCCATACCATCTCTTGATTTTTCTTTTTTAGTAATTTGAAGATGGGTTTGCAGGTAGCAGTCAAGTGTGGAGTGAATCGGGCAATGTAATTCGAGTGCCCCAAGAAACCTCTGACTTCTTTCTTGTTTATTTCAGTACCCAGATTTACAATTTCAATTGATTCCTCATGCGACTGTATAGTCTTTCCTTCTTGCAGTAGTCGGGCAAGTTCTCCAGGGACTTCATAATCTTCCTCGCTTCCATCCTCGGCTTGGTAGATCGGATTTTCAAAGTCATAATGAACAGTAGCAGAGTCATTACCAACAGGATCCAGAGTGGATATGGATCCGTAAATTGTTACGTGAGTGTGTGCAAGAAACATAGCTTGTTTGAAAAATGACAGGAAAGATAAAGAGCGCAATATTTGAATGCAAAAAGTCCATTGATTTATTGAATATGAATATGCTTATGAAAATGACAAACCCTTAAAATTAGCTATTATGCCCCGGGTATAGACACAATGCTTTTGAAATACTAAAATAGCAATAACAATTACCCCCGACTAAAGGAAATCGGGATAGTGTCTTCAGTCTTCCAATTATTGAGTCCGTCACCAATTGTTGGGTAGACCCAGCTATCCAGGTCGCAATCGCTGTCAGCATCCTCTATAGCATTAAGAGTTTTTTCATGATTAGGCAGAGGAGCAGTGATGACCTTAGGAGTCTCAGGCGGATCCAATTCAAATTCTCCGGCGTCGATCATATCCTGAATTTTATTCTTCAACGACCAACAATCGTTCGTATTATGCCCGGGGCTATCGGAGTGATACGCACACCTGGCGTCAGGATTATAACTAGGAGAAGTAGTGTTGGGTTTTGCAGGAGGATCTCTGAGGGTAATTAAATTTGCTTTTAGCATACCCTGCAGTGCTTGTGCTAAAGTCATATTGATCTTCGTAAACTGCCTTCTTCCCGGGTTAATGAAACTCACAGCTTTCTTGTCTTTCTTCTTTTCGAGCAAAATAGCCTTCAGTTCCTCCTGCCCCTTGGATAAGCTTAGCATCATCTCCTTGAATTGAGCATTCTGAGTCTGGAGATCTTTGACAGTTTGTTCGAGATCCATTTTTCTGTTTGCATGAAAACCGTGAGAACATTGATCCCTTTAGAACACCTGTTGTGCAATGTTATGCTATGCAATGTATGAAATGTTTTCAAGGACTTTTGGGAATTTAACTTTGCATAAACTACCAAAAAGGAAACATTGCTTTTTTTTTTTTTTTTTTTTTTTTTTTTACAAAATAGAGCAAAGTTAAATCCCTAAGTCCTCGAAATGGTTAATTCAATGCCATGATGTTATGATGATGTTATGATGTTAAATAAGTAACAAGCCAGTCACACAACAATCATTCCTAGGTTTAAAGGCTTGCATGAGTTCCATAGGTAAGTACCCTCCCCACTGAAGTTTGGTTGGTTCAACCTGTCCTAGAATAGTAACCGGGTTCTAGAAGGATCTCATATCATCGACCTTCCTTTAAGTCCACTTCAGTGCAACACCAAGTGGTTGACCGAAGCTTCCCTAAAGTCCAATCTCAAAGAGTGTAGTATCGAGTCTCAACCAACCTCAGTCGGAACCGAAGCCAGTTATCTCACTACTTTCTAATGGCTAGGATGAGTCAATTAGGGTTCTAAAGGTCTGGTTAATGCTTTGATGACACCACGCGAATGCCAAATTTTTCCTCAAGTAAACATGAGGAACATCGGGACATCCAAAGTGTCACATTAACCGTAGCCATCATTTTAACCATTCCAGTATACGCCGGATAGTCGCGATGATCTATTGCTACTTACCTAAGGTACACTAGATCCGGGCATAGGATCTTTCACTCAAGCATAAAATACCCTCAAAAGAAGGAACAGTTTAAAACATAAATGATTTTTAAGGTGACCTCTCTTTGTAAGTCCCCAGTGGAGTCGCCAGTTCTGTCATACGGTGAACTGAATTTTTGTGTTTTTTTAATCGCAATGTCGCGGTTAGCAAGAGTCGCCACCGACTTTTCTTTTGCCCAATAAGGTTATTGTCTGTCATAAAAATGAGTTGGAATGCCCTGAAAAATGTCTTAAAATATTAATGGGCAAATTTTGGGGTATGACAATAACCTATTTGCATTGCATTTTTAGGTCATTAGTCATTGCATATTGCATATCATGTGGTTACATTGTGCAAGTCATCCCTCCTAAGTCTTGATCAGAAGATGAAGAGGTCATGATGCAAGCTAGGGTTTCATTGGACTGGATCATTAACTGTCTAAGGATGGTGATTCAAATTAGGGTTTTATGATTCTCAAGGAGATTGGTCTTCATCTTGGTGGAAATGATACATCATCATCATCATGGTTTTGGTATCACCAGAAGATTCAAGAGATTGATCATACATCTTGAGATTAGGGTTTTGACCATTGGTCAACCCTAATCAGTCTAATCATCTACATTGGGCCAATCAGGGCATGGCAAGGAGATGGGGTCTATAATGGATGTGGGGATCATAGTGTGATTATATTGAGCTTATGGAAGCTAGGGGGTCATCATTGAGCCATTTCATCAGAGGATTGGGGCTCAACTTGATCAGTGCCTTGCCAAATTCATCTATCAGTGAAAAAGTCAATTGTGGTCAACTGTGCTTGATTTTATGGATTTGGAGGTGGGAGAGAGTTGGATACACTTCATTCATGTTGAAACAAGTTTCATTTGACATTTCAAACCTCAAGAATGAAGAAAATAAAGTCAGACAAAAAAATTTCCAAAAGTAGAAAGTGACTTGTAATGGAAGTCACTACGCCAAACAAGACCTTAGACAGCGCGTTTTTTGGCCTTAGACAGCGCTTTAAAGCGCTGTCTAAACCTCCGCTGCTAAAGGTTTAGACAGCGCTTTTTGAAATCTTAAAAGCGCTGTCTAAGCCCCCCCCCCCCCCTTAGACAGCGCTTTGGCCAAAAGCGCTTTCTAAGACCCTCCTATTTTAATTTTTTTAGGTATACCTTAGACAGCGCTTTTCAAAAAGCGCTGTCTAAGCCCCCCCTATTTTAATTTTTTTAGGTATACCTTAGACAGCGCTTAAGGAAAAAGCGCTGTCTAGGGGGGGGGGGGGCTTAGACAGCGCTTTTCAAGAAGCGCTGTCTAAGCCCCCCCCCTTAGACAGCGCTTTTGCCTAAAGCGCTTTCTAATCCCCCCTTTAGACAGCGCTTTTTCCAAAAGCGCTGTCTAATGTATACGAAAATTTTTGAAGCTTTTGTTTTAAACCACATTTTTTCCAGGTTTATAAACCAGAATTTCTACCTGTTTTCAACCAGATTTTGACAGACAGTTATCACATTTTATACATGCCATTTTGGCCTTTTTTCTAACAATTTTTGGCTAACAAATATATATATATATACCAATTCAAACCAATTTTGCCTTAAATGTATCAAAATATATACAAATTTATGTACACATTTACAAGTCATTACATATACTACAAATGTACACATTAATTACACAAATTTATGAAAAAACTTTGAGCTCTATCATGAATTGACACCACTCCTCTTTGATTTCGTCCACTTGATCCTTTGTATAAAATGCACACTTGAATTCCTCAAAGTACTACATAATAATATAACATATTTTGAATTAATTCCAACTAGTTTCCAAAAATGGAAAGTTTTCACCACAAATTACGTGTCCAAAAAAGCTTCAAATGAAAATTTGTCCAACATGAAAGTTGTAGATCTTGATCTCACCTTTCCAAAAAGTCCAAGAACTTGAAATTCCCATGTATGGTTGACAAGTTATGGTCCATTCATTTTCCAAAAATGCCTATAATCAAAGTGGCATAACTTTCACATGGAATGTCCAAAATGGGTGATCTTTTTATGAGCAAACTCCATTTCACATGTACTTTCATGGTGTATGGTCCAAATTCATCAAAAATGGTCAATGCAAAAAGTCAAATTTCAAGTGGATTTAAGTGCATTTTTGGTGTGGCATAGTGAAATTGAGAAATACAAGGCCAATGGACATGAAACCAATTCTCACACTCTCCAAATGCAAAATGTGACTTGTTCCAACTGTCATGAGCTGTCATGGTGCAATCTTTGGCAAGGTCATTTTTGGACTTTCATTGAAAATGCAATTAACACTAATCTTCCAAATTTTGGATAATTGAGATTAAGAGATGGATTAGTATGAGGTATAAATGGTTAACTGTAACAAAATTTGCTAATCACATTTCATATTCCAAGAATTGCAACAAACTTTCCCTCTATTTTCTCAAAAACTCTCCAAAATTTCATCAAGCATTTTTCAAGATTTCATCACCAATTCTTCATCAAATTGCTTGATTCTTCTTGATTCATCTTCCACAAACCTTGAAGAGCAACTGTTTTGGCAAATTCGTGGAAGAACCTCCAAGAATCTCAACTGTCCAAAGGTTGCTCATCCATGGTGTTTTGCTAATTCTTGCAATTGAAGCGATCTTGAGCTAAAGTACGAGTTCCAATCAACTTCCTTATCCATAATCATCATCTGTTTTTGGCTTTTGCTCGAGGAAACATCCAGATTCATCACTGCTTCATCATAAGGTGCAAAATTCGAAACTCTCCTTTGCTTAAATTATTAGGTGGCTTTTGTAGATCTTTGAACATAGATCATCGTGCTAGGCGTAGTTTTTGATTTGGTTGAGCATGGAGAGAGAAATCGCGATTTAAAGTTTTGTGTTCATTTCTTTTTTGGATCGATCCTGTCGCTATGGTTAGAATTAGGTTGAATGAGTTACGTATTCGTCATGTACATGTTGAGACAGTTCTAGTGATATATGGCACGAGGCATTTGGTTACGATTTGTTGTTCTTGATTTTCTGGAATTCTTGAAGTGTTCTTGTCCAAGAACACGCTGAAACTCATGTTTGATCCAAACTTTCGCCTGGCCGCGTTCAAAAGGTGTTTACCGCTTCCCAGAACCAATCAAAACGCGCCACTGTTTTAAATTGAAACGGCGTCGTTTTGGTGTAGTGCTTTAAAATTACAACCGTGCCACTGGCCTATTTAATTTAATTATTATTTCATTTCTTTTTCTTTTCAATTTCATTTTTGATGCCATGAACTTGTAAAAATCATAACTCACTCATTTCTTGTCCAATTTTGGTGAGATTTTTTCCATAATGATCATTGAGATGTGTAGAATTTAATCATTATTTATGTGGAATTTTTGCATGTGTAGAAAATTAAAATGCCTAGGGTTGGATTGTATGTGTCACATTTGAACATGTCTTACCAAATCTCTCATGAAATGATGATGCCTTCAAATAAATGAATGAAATTTTTTGTGTTTGTTTTGGACATTTTGATGGTGATTTTCATGTATAGTTTGTGATTTTTGGATACTTGGTTGTTAAGATATGATTTTTTGATTAGAGGTGTAACAATTTGTGTCACACCAAGCTAGGTCAACTTCATGATTTTATTTAAAATGCTTAGGGATGTTGATTTGAGCTAAACTTTTGTGTGGATGTTCATTGATATTTCAAGATTACATGTGAATTTTGCTGGATTTATTGGTTGCATTTTCTAATTCATTGAATATTTTCTTCCCTGTGTGCTCATTTGGTAACATTGTGTGACACATGTTGGTAATTCATTTGTGAAATTCTCATGGTATATTGGATGAAGATGAAATTTGACATGGGGATTGTAGACACATTATAGGACATTATGGTTTTGATCCCATTCATTTCTTAATTGTTGTCACTGTTTTATGATTTTTGGAAGTTAATGCTTGTTTGGATGCCTTGTTTTGGCTTGTATAAATGTGTCTGGACTTCTTGATTTTCATTGACCAACTTCCTTTTGTCCAATTGAGCTGAAATTTGACATGCTATGCATTGAATGTGTCCTGTTTAGGTGTGAATTTTTGTGGAATTAATTGAATTGTTTTGGTATGCTTTTGATTGAGATAGTTCTGTTTAGTCATTTGGAGTTGCAAATTGCATGTTTGGTGCTATTTTGTGCATAAAATGATAATGGTGAATGATATAAGCATGGGACCAATTGCATTTGCTTCTAATTTGTTTGATTGTGATTGTGGATAATTTTCACTTGCTGTTTAGGATTTTTTATCTCCTTTGGACCCTAGGCTTGGCCTAGTGGTCTAGTTTCTCACATTTGGTTTGGATTTTCAGGTTGAAATGCAAAAGCCTTAAGGAGAATAATGCAAGTTGTAAATTGAGTTTGGTTGCTTGTTGTAAACTAACATTGGTTTTGTGTTGTAGGGTTTGATGCTTGAGTTTGAGCTCATGGCTTGCACTTATGTGCATTAACTTGTGTTGACTGTACAAATTGACTGTTTGACTTTTGCTGTTTACTGTTGGTTTGTCTGAGTACTGATGATACTTGATTGATTTCAGGTACATTTAGTTGCTTACAGTTCTTTAAGAACTTGCTTGCTGCTGCTTGGTTTTTAAACCAGTTGAGGTAGAATCTCTATACTTCATGTAGTCTGGAAGACCTGGCTTGTTATTTAGCCAGACAACTGTCTGAAGTCCTCCTTAAGAGGCGATGTTTGTGATTGTTTACTTTTGTGCCAAGCAGGTAAAGACCTCTATGAGGCAATTGGCGGAACCCAAGGGATATGCAATCTATCCCCCGCTATTCTGTTGAGTCGTCCCTCTGCTCACACCACTGTGTTGATGCATTGGGACACAAACCCAAGATCTTGTACTTTGTACAGTCGAGTCAGAGTCTTGAGCGTAGAAGGGTCCCTCCATTCTGGACCCACGCTCCTTTGTCTGAAGCTCTCCCTGATCAGGGATAAGAGCTGTGAAGTCTAATCTTCACTCACCTTTCATCAGCTTCACCTTAGCCCCTCAATGGCAAGGTTAAGAGCGAACAATACCCCTGTACAGTTGACTTGCCTCGGCAGTCCACCCTTTGTTTGAGCCTCACTTGACTGGATATAGTGTGTGCTATTTGAAATGTTTGTTTTATTTTGATTGATGCTTGCATGCTTGTTTTTCCTGGTTAGGATTAGCTTGCTGTTGTGCAAGTAGGTAGAAACCATAACATAGGGCAATGATGCATGATAACACTAGGCTCGAGTACAGCTCCCTGGTAGTGTGTCTCCCCTTGGTTTCTGGCTAGAATTTCTTTCCCTTTCAGGGGAACTACATCGCCCTGATCCTCGTTCCAGACGAGGTATGTAGGCAGGAGACCGTGCGAGGTCTCTCCGGGCACTTTTTTTTCTTTTTGTGTGCGTTTGCTTGTTAATCTTCTTGTGTGTCAGGATATGGATGTAAGCCCAGCGATTGGCTGTCCGTATCTTGATTGTGTTTGTTTGGTTCGGAAGCCGATGTAAGTCCAGCGATTGGCATTCGGGGTCCAGGTTTGCCTGTGGGTGTGTGTGTCTTGTTTGGCGTGCGTGAGCCGAACTACGGCAGCTCTGATTCTCGTTCCAGACGAGATACGTAGGCATAGGATGCGATGTCCTATCGAGCTCTCTTCCTCTTAACCCCACCTGTGTTGTCTTCGGTGCGTGTGTGTGTGTGGTGTTTTAGCAACCTTTTCTTTTCTTAGAGCATGGATCCCGTCGAGTACGACGGACGTGAGGGTGCTAATACCTTCCCCTTGCGTAACCGACTCCCGTACCCTTTCTCTTTGGTCGCGAGACCATGCTTTTCCCAGGTTTACTCTGAGCGTTTCCTTTCCCTCTTTTGGGATAAATAACGCACGGTGGCGGCTCTGTGTTGTTTTGTTTTAGCCCGCCGGTTGTTTTTCGCGGATGCGACAGCTGGCGACTCTGCTGGGGAATTAGAAGTTGACCTATTTCTGATCCATCTTCCCTAAGCGAGTCTCTCCTAGCATTCTAGGATAGTTTAGGTTGCTTGTGCCGCTTTATTTATTGCATTTATTATTCTAACCAGTGTATATATTTGCATATATGTCTGCATGCATCATACTATCATGTTGCCGTCCTCTGTGCAGGTGGTTCCTCTGTTTTGGGGTGGGTGTTCTGAGTGGGGCTAAAACCCAGGCCCGAGTATACACCTAGGATTAGTGTGGTCTCGCGTCCCTCACATGTTGGTTGGGCATGATGTTGCGACGTGACATACCACAAGCCGGACGAGGTTCATCTGAGAAGTGCTCTTCCTTAGTGGGGTTTTCCACTTTGGTCGGGTTACCTCTTTTGGATCAGTGACTCTGGTGACCGGTCATTTCCCGGATCTTTGGTTTAGACGGTCTTAAGGGAGCTACAATGGCATACCCGAAAGGGCAAACCCATTGAGTATCTCTGCCCGATTGTCAAGACTATTATCCGCCTTAGGATGACCTGATTAGAATTTACCTGTGAGGGGAGGGTGGTTCTTTCAGATGCATGTTCAGATGGTGACTTTGATGGTGACTATTGGTTCCGTTGATCAGATTCATATTTATAAGTCGGATTTATGGCCATTTATTTCTGAGACGCCGAAGTGCTGTCCGAGTTATTTATTAGTGGGGATCCGTTTATTTCAGGATTCCCCGGGCCGATTCAGATGGTTATGGGTATCTGCTCAGAGGTGTCTGATGATGATGATGATGGTGTATTTTTCAGTTCCGTTTATTTCGGAACCCTTTGAGGTGGATTTGTGGTTACATATTCCTTCAGATGGTTGTGATCGGTTCAGAAGTCAGGGCTGTGATTCAGAGCAACAGATGATCAGATGACTTGGAGGATGGCACAATGCATTGCATTCATTCATCAGCATCATTACATCTTGCATTTATCTGCATCTAACACATGTTTATCCATATGCAGGGACATTTTAGATCGAGATCCTGGTTGAGAGACTTTCTGTTCAGAGATGAGGAGACCCGGTTTGAAGGACGATGTTGCCTATAGCTTCTTTGACCCAGAGATCAGTGTGCTGAAGGACATGATAGCATTGATCGCACCCGACCATGTGGGGATGTTTCGTGAGATGTATGGGGGTATTCTGAAGATGGTTTTCAGACTCACTGACAGAGACAGGAGCGCCATTCATACTCTTCTCCAGTTCTATAATCCTGGTTTGAGATGTTTTGTCTTCCCAGATTACTTACTTGGGCCTCTGCTGGAGGATTATGCTGATATCTTGGGCATTCAGATCAGGAATCAGGTTCCTTTCTATGCTGCAAAGGAAGAGCCTGATATTGGTGGGATTTCCCGTGCTCTTTATTTGAGTCCGGAGATGGTTAAGGGGAGTCTGAAAGAGAAGGGGAAGTTGCCTGGTTTTCATCTGAGTTTCCTAGAAGCTAAGGCTAAGGAGCATGCTGAGTTGGGTAACTGGAACACAGTATGTGCTTTGATTGCTGCGGGCATTTATGGGATCATTCTGTTTCCCAACCAGAAGAGCTTTGTGGACATTAATGCCATTCGCTTGTTTGTTCAGAGGAATCCTATTCCTACCTTGATTGGAGATGTCTATTACTCGGTCCATAACTGGAACGAGAAAAGGCGTGGGGGATTGATTCGATGTTGCGCTCAGTTGCTATACAAGTGGTTTATGGGTTATTTGCCTACCAAGGGTGCTTTTGTTCTGCTTGGCCAAAATGTTAATTGGGCAACCAAGCTGATGGGTTTGAGGGCCAAAGATATAGCTTGGACTCACAGTAGTGGGGTTGGACAGGATTTCATCTGCAGCTGTAGGGGTTTTCCCAATGTGCCACTTATAGGAGTTCAGGGTTGCATTAATTATAACCCGACACTTCTTAAGAGACAGATGGGATTTGCTATGGAGTTTCCTCCGTACAAAAGTGAGGTTTAGGAATCTATGTACTTCCCAGTTGAGGGCAATCAGGCCAAGGTGAAGTAGGTATCTGAGGCATGGCGCAGCATTCAAAGGAAAGGCAAGGTTTCTTGGGGTAGAGCTAATAACAAATCTTTTCCTCCGTTTGATGACTGGCTCCGTAAGAGAGTGGAGCTTTCTTGTCTACCATTTCCTATGGTCGATCCTTGGTATCCGTTGATTGAGGAGACTCCTTCTACTGTTAGTATGGACGAGTTCTTAGAGATGAAGCGAGAGAGAGACCAGTTGCTTGCAGAGAAGACGGAGTTGGAGATGAGTGTTGCTCGGGTTCAGAGGGTTAATTAGGAGCTCAGAGTGAAGACGGAAGATCAAGAGAAGCGACATGCCCTGGAAGCGAATCGCTTTGAGATGGATACTGCCTATTATGGGAAGGTCAGTCAGGCTTTGGCATCTTCAACAAAGGAGCACGACATCACCAAAGAGAGATTGGCTAGAGCTTCAAAGGTCATTGAAGATGAGAAGAGGAGGCAGATTCTCGTGAAGGATCAGAGGGACGACAGAGTCAGAGTTCTCATTGCTGAGTGGGAGGCCAAGCTGAAGGTTAAGGAAATGGAGAATATGAAGATCATCGCCGAGAGAGATCATTACATTGCTGAGAGAGATCATTACTTCAGGCAGATGAAGATTCACCAGAAAGAGGTGGGGAGATTACAGCAGGAGAACACCGAGCTCAGGTTCGCCGCAGAATTCGCGAGGATGGAAGATGAGATAGGGCCATCTGTGGGACCCTCATCCGGCTAGATCTTTCTCATTTGTGTGAATTACCGTCAGGCTTGTTGACGAAATTCATTTGCTTGTATTTCTTCCCTGATTCTGGAGATTTGTATCTGATTTGATGTATGACTATGGCACTTATTGTGCATTTTGATATGTGATGGTGATTTTCATTCAGTGATTGATCTTCAAGCTTTATTTGCTTTACCGTATGCACTCACACAAGCACACACATGGTTGGGGTTATTTTCGCTAAATCATATATATCTGATCTACATGATGAAATCAAATGCTGGATAACAGAATATTGTTGCCGGATTATTGTTTGTCTCGATGAAGCCATGGTCGAGAAATAAAGTGTTCCTCATGTGGATAAACACTGCATCCATGCATAATCATAATAACTTGTGTTTTATTTTGCAGGAATTTGTTGCTAATGTGCTTGATTGTTTCAGGAATCATTGCTCGTGCTCGCAGAGCCGTACCTTTGCACTCAACTCGACCTCACAGATACTTCACAAGGCGCAACACTCCTCGACTGATGGATCTTCCAAATACTGACATCCTCGAGCTGAAAGACAAGATGAATGAACTGATCAACATCATGCAAGGCTTTGCAGTTGGTCAGAAGGCTCTGGCTGATAAGGTCGAGAAGCTCGAGCGGGCTTCTGCTGCTAATAGTGGTGTGAACCTGGATGGTGTCTCCAACCAGGGGCTGGGATCTCGTGATGGTGGTAAGAGGACAACGGTCGGTATTGTAAATAATGCTGCTGGTTTTGGTGCTGGTGGTCAACCTGGGCCGGGTCAGAATTTGAAAGATAGTCTTTTCCCGCCATTCTTCGGGGTCGATGACAACAGAGAGGAAGACAGGGAAGCGGATCAGTTCTCGATGCATAATGAGCCATTTGGTCAGTACAGTGCCCCGCCACAGAACAAAGAGATTCAGCTGCTGGTTGAGAAGATTAGAGAATTGGAGAGTTATGCCACTCCTGGGGTGGTTAACATGTCAAATATGGGGCTGGTAGAGGGGATTGTGATCCCGCAAAAGTTTAAAGCGCCCGCATTTGACAGGTATAACGGGAGTTCTTGCCCAGAGACGCATCTTCAGGCGTTCGTCCGAAAGATCTCTGCTTACACCATGGACCAAAAGCTGTGGATGTACTTCTTCCAGGACAGCCTGTCCGGAGGCTCGCTGGAATGGTACACCAAGCTTAAGTCCTCAGATATCAAGAATTGGCAAGATCTTGGGGACGCATTCTTTAAGCAGTATCAGTTCAATGCTGATATGGCCCCGAGTCGTACCCAGCTGCAGGGTATGTCTCAGAAGAATAGTGAGGGGTTTAAAGAATACGCCCAAAGGTGGAGGGAGTTGGCTGCCAGAGTGCAACCTCCTCTAGTTGACAGGGAGATGTCTGATCTCTTTATGGGGACCCTGCAGGGGGCTTATGCTGAGAGGATGGTTGGTTGTCCGGTGACCAACTTTTCTGATATAGTTGTAGCTGGAGAGAGGATTGAGATCTGGCTGAAGCTCAGAAAGATACAGGGTAGCGCCTCTTCTTCAGGGTCGAAGAAGCCCTTCAGTAATGGCCAGAGGAAGAAGGAGGGTGACACAAGCGCTGTCTACGCACAGAGAGGACCCAGTAGGGACCGTTACTTTCAGCACACTGCTGCGGTAACTATTCCTGCTGAACAACAGCAACAACAACAACCGCAACAGCAAAGACAACCGTTTCAGCAGAGGCCACAGAGGGCTGGGTACCAAGTCAGGGGCCAGATGAATGACAGGCAGTTTGATAGGCCTCCGGTGACTTATTCTTTTTTGCTGAAGAAGTTGATGGACTTAGGGCTGGTACAACTCAGAACTCTGGCACCTTTGAGGCCTGATCAAAGACCAGCCAACTATGATGAAAATGCCAAATGCGAATTCCATTCGGGTGCTCCCGGACATAACACTGAGAACTGCAAAGCTTTTAAGCACGTAGTTCAAGACCTGGTGGATTCGAAGGCAATCAACTTCGCACCATCTCCCAACGTTAATGCTAATCCCATGCCCGCGCATGGACAAAGGGGGGTGAATGCTGTTTCTGAAGAGAATAGAGTTGGGTTGTTTACTGTGGATCAGTTGAGGACTCCTCTGGCTGAGGTTAAGAGGCAGTTGATGCTGAGTGGGGTCAATCCGGGTTGTAATGATGATTGTGCTGAGTGCACTGTTTCTATCAATGGATGTGAATGGTTGAGGAGGACTGTCCAGGGTCTGATGGACGAGGGGATTATTCTGATTGAGAAGGTTGATAAGGGGAAAGATGAGGTCTCCACCATAACAATTTATTTTGATCCGGTGGATTTGTCTACTCTTGCTGAAGCGGCTCCAGTTACCATCACAGTACCTGGGCCAATTCTGTATGACAAAGATGATGTCGTGCCATGGCATTATGGTGGAGAGGTCTACTGTAATGGGGAGAAGATAGATGACCAGACTGCAAGTGAAACCACTATTTCAAAGGTGGATAATGCCGGTCCCAGTGGTTTCACTCGTAGTGGGAGGTTATTTGTTCCGGAAGCGTTGAGGGGGGGAGAAGGAGAAAAAGAGAAAAAGGAAAAGGCCGAGGCTTTAGCTAGGGCAAAAGGGAAGGCGGTGGTTAATGATGGTACTCCATTGGTGACACCGGCGCCGGTAGGGTCGGAAGATAAACTTGATGATGATGCAGAGGAATTTTTAAGAATCATCAAGAAGTCTGAGTACAAATTGGTTGACCATTTGCAGCAGACTCCTTCCAAAATATCGATTCTGTCATTGTTGTTGAGCTCTGAGGGGCATAGGGAGGCTTTGCTGAAAATCTTGAAGAAAGCCTATGTTCCTCAAGAGATTACAATTAATCAGTTGGAAACGGTCGTGTCTAACGTGCATGCCAGCCATGGGTTGGGTTTTACAGACATGGATCTAACTGTGCATGGAAGGAATCACAACAGGGCACTACACATTGCTATGGAATGTAAAGGGGCCGTGCTTTCGCATGTGCTGGTTGATACCGGCTCCTCTTTGAATGTTTTGCCGAAGAAGGCTCTGGCGAAGCTTAGTTGTGATGGGCTGATTCTGATCCCGACAGATTTGATTGTGCGGGCGTTTGATGGGTCGAAACGGGCCATGTTTGGAGAGGTTGAGCTGCCAGTGAAGATTGGGCCAGAGGTGTTTAAGTCGACTTTTTATGTCATGGATATTCAGCCGGCATACAGTTGCTTGTTGGGTAGGCCATGGATCCATGCTGCTGGGGCAGTAACTTCGACTTTGCACCAGAAGCTGAAGTATATCTGGGAAGGCCAAGTCGTCACTGTGTGCGGAGAAAAGGACATCTTTGTCAGCCACCTGTCCTCATTCAAATACGTGGAGATGGACGGCGAAGTCTGGGAAACGCCAAGTCAAGCGTTCGAAACCGTTAAGGTGGAGAATGCTCTTTTTGCCAAAGAGGAGGAAAAACCGTCCATTTCTTCATACAAACAGGCCGCCGAGGTGGTGAAGAATGGAGAGGCTCCTGGTTGGGGAAGAATGATGGATGTCCCTGCGAAGAAAGACCGCTTTGGAGTGGGGTATCAGCTTGGCCGAGGCTCAGGACAAGGCAGAGGGCGTCGTACGTCAGTCACATTCACTAGTGCCGGAATGCTGGATCCGGATCACATCTGCATGATGAGTGATGATGCTGATAGCGACTGTGACATGGACCGGTGGATAAAGCCGTGCGCACCAGGGATGGGACTCCAGAACTGGAAGGCTGAAAAGATCATCCGGGTCACTCTGCTGGAAGAGTAATATTTTTCCTGTTTTCAGTTTATATGCATGAAAGCCGTACGTGTTGCCCGACACGTAATGGTTCATTGTAAGGGTCACCTCATGTTTAAATTTGCAAGTTTCGCATCATTAATAAAGGATGTTTTTCAATTAAGAGCGGTGTTCCCTGTTTTTCATTTATTTTTGCAGTTTAAAAATAAAAACAAAATAAAAAATGGCAATGTTTTCATTTTTCTTTTTTTGTCTCACACCGGTTCTAAGCAATGCATGAATCAACATTCATGCAGATGCGATCAATCTCCGGATCTCATTGATAACAATCCTGTTACACCCTCGTATGACTTCGACAATCCAATCTATCTTGCTGAAGAAGAAGACGAAGAAGATTGTGAGCTGCCAGGGGAGTTAGCCAGGTTGTTAAAACAAGAGGAGAAGGTGATTCAGCCGCACGAAGAGCCGATTGAGGTTGTGAATCTGGGTACCGACGAGGTCAAGAAAGAAGTGAAAATCGGGGCTGCTTTGAAGGAAAGTGTCAAGAGTAGAATGGTGGCATTGTTGAAAGAGTATGTCGATATCTTTGCCTGGTCTTATCAAGATATGCCAGGGTTGGATACCGATATCGTTGTGCACAAGCTACCGTTGAGAACAGATTGTCCTCCAGTGAAGCAGAAGTTGCGTAGAACATGACCTGACATGGCGATGAAAATCAAAGAAGAAGTGCAGAAGCAATGGGATGCTGGTTTCCTTGCTGTCACTAATTATCCGCCATGGGTTGCGAATATTGTGCCAGTCCCGAAGAAAGATGGTAAAGTGAGAATGTGTGTGGACTACCGAGATCTGAACAGAGCTAGTCCAAAGGATGATTTTCCGCTACCTCACATTGACGTGTTGGTAGATAATACAGCTCAATTCTCGGTGTTTTCCTTCATGGATGGCTTTTCTGGCTATAATCAAATCAAAATGTCGCCAGATGATATGGAGAAAACAACGTTCATCACACCGTGGGGTACCTTTTGTTATAAGGTGATGCCATTTGGTCTCAAGAACGCCGGTGCTACTTATCAGAGGGCCATGGTGACTTTGTTTCATGATATGATTCATCATGAAATCGAATGCTATGTTGATGACATGATAGCAAAGTCCCAAACAGAAGAGGGGCATTTGGTAGATCTGGCCAAGTTGTTCGACCGGCTGAGACAGTTCAGACTGAGGTTGAATCCGAACAAGTGCACGTTCGGAGTGCGGTCCGGTAAATTGCTGGGGTTCATTGTAAGTGAAAAAGGAATCGAGGTTGATCCTGCAAAAGTAAAAGCAATAAGAGAAATGCCTGAACCGAGAACGGAGAAGGAGGTTCGTGGTTTCTTAGGTAGATTGAACTACATTTCACGGTTCATATCTCATCTAACAGCCACGTGTGAACCGATTTTCAAATTGTTGAGAAAAGATCAAACGGTCAGGTGGAATAATGATTGCCAAGCGGCATTTGAAAAAATAAAAGAGTATTTGCAGGAGCCTCCGATTCTGATGCCTCCTGTGGAGGGGAGACCGTTGATTCTGTACCTGACAGTCCTCGAGGGGTCTATGGGGTGTGTATTGGGGCAGCATGACGAGTCTGGTCGAAAAGAGCATGCCATATACTACCTTAGCAAAAAGTTTATCGACTGTGAAACTAGATATTCACTGCTCGAGAAAACTTGTTGTGCTTTGGTCTGGGTTGCTCGCCGACTAAGGCAGTACATGCTGGTTCATACCACTTTATTGATTTCCAAGATGGATCCAATCAAGTACATTTTTGAGAAGCCAGCATTGACCGGACGGGTTGCAAGATGGCAAATGATTTTGACAGAATATGATATACAGTATACCTCCCAGAAGGCGATCAAGGGGAGTGTATTGTCTGATTACCTCGCTCAGCAACCTATTGATGATTATCAACCGATGAAGTTTGAATTCCCTGATGAGGACATCATGTTTCTCAAATCGAAAGATTGTGAGGAACCAATCCAGGAGGAGGGGCCTGACCCTGAATCCGAATGGATTCTGATGTTTGATGGGGCCGTTAACGCGAATGGAAGCGGTGTTGGTGCTGTTTTGGTTACGCCGAAAGGATCCCATATTCCTTTTGCTGCCCGGCTAACATTTGAGTGCATCAACAACGTGGCTGAATACGAAGCTTGCATATTGGGGATTGAAGAGGCGATTGATTTGAGGATCAAGAACCTTGTCATATATGGAGATTCAGCTCTGGTGATAAATCAGGTTAACGGAAAATGGTATACGCATCAGTCTCATTTAGTGCCGTATCGAGATTATACGAGGAGATTGTTGACGTTTTTCACCAAGGTGAAGTTGCATCATGTGCCTAGGGAGGAGAATCCTTTGGCAGATGCTTTGGCTACTCTGGCCGCCTTGATTAAGGTGCAGTGGTGGAATCAGTTCCCCAGTGTTGAAGTAGGTCGTCTGGATAGACCGACTTATGTGTTTGCTGTTGATATAGCGTCTGATGATGAGAAGCCGTGGTATTATGATATCAAGCACTATCTAGAGACTCAAGAGTATCCTGAGGGAGCATCGAAAAATGACCGAAAGACTCTGCGGAGGTTGGCCATGGTGTTCTACCTGAATAAGGATGGGGTTCTGTACAAGCGGAATTTTGATTGGGTCTTGCTCAGATGTGTTGATGATAGAGAAGCAAGCCAATTGATGAAAGAGGTTCATGAGGGATCGTTTGGTACCCATGCCAGTGGGAATGCAATGGTAAAGAAGCTGCTGAGAGCAGGGTATTACTGGATGACAATGGAGGCCCAATGTTTCAATTTCGTGCGGAAGTGTCATAAATGCCAGATTTATGCTGATAAGGTGCACGTGCCTCCAAATCCGTTGAGCTTAATGTCGTCTCCATGGCCGTTTGCTATGTGGGGCATTGATATGATCAGAAAGATTGAGCCTACAGCTTCGAATGGGCACAGATTCATATTAGTAGCTATCGATTACTTCACCAAGTGGGTAGAAGCAGCCTCTTATACGAATGTGACGAAGCAGGTCGTTGCCAGGTTTCTCAAGAGAGACATCATTTGCAGATATGGGGTTCCCGAGAGAATCATTACTGATAATGGTTCTAACTTGAATAACAAGATGATGGCAGAATTGTGCCGGGAATTCAAGATTGAGCATCACAATTCTTCTCCCTATCGTCCGAAGATGAATGGGGCGGTTGAGGCAGCCAATAAGAATATAAAGAAGATTGTGCAGAAAATGGTGGTAACCTACAAAGACTGGCATGAGATGTTGCCGTTTGCATTGCATGGGTATCGAACGTCGGTGCGTACGTCTACTGGGGCAACTCCTTTCTCATTGGTATATGGAATGGAGGCTGTATTACCTGTTGAAGTTCAGATTCCCTCTTTGAGAGTCCTGATGGACGTCAAGTTGCAAGAGCTGAATGGGTAAAGACCCGGTATGAAGAGTTGAGCCTGATAGAGGAAAAGAGGCTAGCAGCTATCTGTCATGGGCAGTTATACCAGCAAAGGATGAAGCGTGCTTTTGACAAAAAAGTACGACCTCGGGTATATCACGTAGGTGATATGGTGCTGAAAAGGATCCTTCCTCCTCAAAACGATCGAAGGGGCAAATGGACACCGAATTATGAAGGTCCATTCGTGGTCAAGAAGGTTTTCTCTGGCGGAGCCTTGTTGTTGACGACCATGGATGGCGAAGATTTTCCATCCCCTGTGAATGCGGACGCAGTTAAAAAATACTTCGTATAAAGAGACCCGCTGGACGAAAAGAATAAAATAGTCCAGGCAAAAAAGGGCATCCCGACGAACAAAAAAAAACAGAAAAAAAGGTTCGGGCAAAAATTAGGGATAAAAAAGAAAAATTGTACACCCGGAAAGTCGAAAACCTGAAAAGGCGAATTGGGCAAAAAAGGGTTCCCGATGGACTGAAAACCCGAAAGGGCGGTCCAGGCAAAAGAGGGATTGAAACAAACAACTGCGTCTGGCATGATCGTTTGTACTTTGATTAAGGCACCAGGATAATCCCCGGCAGGGAACAGTCGGAAACGTCTTTTTCAGAAGGCAGAAAGCACGGAGAGTCTGAGGACATATGGGGTGTAACCGAGTTGGAACTCGATGAGATCGCGAGTTCCACATTGCCATTAGGATAGATTTTTCCTTTTGTGCGCAATTACCTCTTTTCAGGAATTGCTTCCTTTGTATTGCTCAGTTTGAGCCACACAATTTTCGATCAATAAAATGCATATTCAGTCAAATAATTTTGTTTTTGTTTTTCATTACCGCTTTGATTGCAAAAACATCCGATTATTTTTGATAAAGAATCTTGCATTTTAAAGACATACAGGTCCCTTCCAATGCATGTTTATAAGATTGAAATCTTGAAATCTTATTCGGAAGGTTGAGTGACCCAAGTGTTGAAATCTTGACACGCCTGGGGCACGGTTTTATCTAACGATCTGTTTTGCAGGAACTGTTAGATATTTGCGCTCACTTGCAGGTTGTGATGTGGACGCTGTTGACAAGACAAATCCCCATGGGGTCCAATCAGGGACGAATGAATATGAAAGGATGATGAGAAGACGTCGAGACGTACGACGATCCTGGAATTAATCAAGAAGACTCTTCAAAATCGAAAGATTGGAAAGTCTGTAGAAATTCCCCGTAGGGTCCAATCAGTGACGAATGAATGGGTAGAGAAGCGGCGAAGAGACGTTGAGACGTCCGACGACCTTTGGAATTAATCAAGAAGACTCTTCAAAGTCTGAAAATTGAAAGTATGTATAATCCCTAGGAGTTCGCATTCCGTCGAGCGCGGAGCGATTGGGAATACAAGATGATGGAGCAGAAAAGGTCCAGACGAGTCTGGGAATTCTCAAAAGTGGAAAGTCGGTGCGAGATTGGGAGGTGGATACCATGGTTCGACAAGTCGACGGGTGTTCTGTACCAACTTTTCTCATTTCCCCAGCTATATCCCCAAGCAGAGTTGTGAGGGCTAACTCCCCAGCAGATCCAAGGTCTGTGGATCCCCTAGCTGAGTCAGGATGGTTATCCCCGGCAGGTTGAAAACAATGCTTCCCCAGTCACCAGGCCTGGAGGTTGCTGTTTCCCCAGCAGAGCTATCTGTGAGCATTTCCCCAGTGAAGTCGGCAGGTATCTGTGAGGGTTTCTCCAAGCAGAGTCGGGATTTATATCCCCAGCGAGTCAAAACTGTTGTATCCCCACAGAGCGTTGGTGGTTCGTATCCCCCAGCAGTTTCCTGAGTGGATTGGGTGCAAAGGAGGTTCTTCCCCAGCAAGGGTTACCTTTTCCCAGCAGCATCAGTGCTATTCCCCAACGGGGTGGAGATTGGAGAATTGACGAGTTCCTCAACGGAGTGTCTCGTGCTCCCCAGCAGAATCCCTTGAGGGGGACGTTTTTATGCATTCATCATGAAAAAAATAGCATAGCATGTTGCATAGAAAAATAATAAATCGCGTAGCATTTCCATGATTATGGAGCATTACGCAGAAAAAAACAATCATGCATCATGTTGCAAGCATAAAGCTAGTTTCAAACTGTGGTTACTGTTTGAGAGGTGATTTTATCTGCAAAGCAAGATGTTACTCTGAGGAGTCTAGCATCATGATTTATTTTTTTTCAAAGGTATTCCCCAGTAGTGCGATACTGGAGGAAGTTTTTCCGTCGGACAGAGATGGAAAGGTTATGCGATCAGCGCAATTCAAGCCGTGGTTACCGCTTGAAGTTTTTGTTTCGCTGGATGGTGAAGATGTTACTCTGAGGAGTTTGGCATCATGATGTCAGACCAGCAATGTTCCCCAGTAGTGCGATACTGGATGAAATTTTTTCGTCGGACGGAGATGGAAGTGAAATCAAAGGATGTTACGCGATCAGCGCGATTTTGGGGTTCGACTGGAGAAAAGGAAATGTTGAGACATTTTCTGGAGATCGGGGTTCAATTGGAGAAAGGGAAATGTTGAGACATTTTCTGGAGATCGGGGTCCAAATAGAGATTGGAGTTGAAGATTATATCCGGGATGAGGTCCGTAGAATTGTCTTCTGTTCATGTGTCACCTTAGACTTTGGCTGAGGCCAGTGGAAGTCGTTATGGGTGTCTTCTGAAGAAGAGATGCACATGCTACCTTCCTTTTGTGAAGGTGTACCCTCTGATATGTCGCCCTCAGAGTGGTTTGGTGTTATTTCTGACGTTGCCAGCGGAATTATCACGAGAGATGGGAGAACGAGGTCCAAATGGAGAAAAGGAAATGTTGAGACATTTTCTGGAGATTGGGGTTCAAACGGAGAAAGGGAAATGTTGAGGCATTTTCTGGAGAGCGGGGTCCAAATGGAGAAAGGGAAATGTTGCGACATTTTCTGGAGATCGGGGTTCACAATGGCGATCGCAAGTTATCGTCAGGCGACTGGGGTTCAAACCGGAGAATGGGGTTCATTATTTTGGCAAAAGGGATGTCGGGGTTCAAATGCAGTGATCTGGGATCATTTACGCGAGAAAGAAAATTTCGGGGTTCAAGAAAATGAAAAGATGAGAGAAGAAAATTCGGGGTTCAAGAAAAGCATAAAAAAGAAATAATAATCCCCAGCGGATGTGTGGTGTTCAGGCCATGGTTATCCCTGCGTTACCATTTATTTTGGTATCCAGGTCGATGTTGTTGTTTCGGTGATCAGGCCGACTTTCTCCGTTCCAGACGGGTCTTGTTTCAAGATTGTTTCTTCGCCGATTCTGACAGGCGTTGTTAATTATTTTCCCATCAGAGCGCAAATTGTTCGTCTGTTCTTGGTATTCAATCACTCTTCATCCTGATCATCTGAAAGCCGAGGCTATTCATATCGACAGGTTCACAGTGGATTGAATAGGGGCAGCTGTAACACCTCAAAATTTGCCCTCCTCTCTTGGGACTAGCATAACCTATTTGCATTGCATTTTTAGGTCATTAGTCATTGCATATTGCATATCATGTGGTTACATTGTGCAAGTCATCCCTCCTAAGTCTTGATCAGAAGATGAAGAGGTCATGATGCAAGCTAGGGTTTCATTGGACTGGATCATTAACTGTCTGAGGATGGTGATTCAAATTAGGGTTTTATGATTCTCAAGGAGATTGGTCTTCATCTTGGTGGAAATGATACATCATCATCATCATGGTTTTGGTATCACCAGAAGATTCAAGAGATTGATCATACATCTTGAGATTAGGGTTTTGACCATTGGTCAACCCTAATCAGTCTAATCATCTACATTGGGCCAATCAGGACATGGCAAGGAGATGGGGTCTATAATGGATGTGGGGATCATAGTATGATTATATTGAGCTTATGGAAGCTAGGGAGTCATCATTGAGCCATTTCATCAGAGGATTGGGGCTCAACTTGATCAGTGCCTTGCCAAATTCATCTATCAGTGAAAAAGTCAATTATGGTCAACTATGCTTGATTTTATGGATTTGGAGGTGGGAGAGAGTTGGATACACTTCATTCATGTTGAAACAAGTTTCATTTGACATTTCAAACCTCAAGAATGAAGAAAATAAAGTCAGACAAAAAAATTTCCAAAAGTAGAAAGTGACTTGTAATGGAAGTTTCCAAAAATGGAAAGTTTTTCACCACAAAATTACGTGTCCAAAAAAGCTTCAAATGAAAATTTTTCCAACATGAAAGTTGTAGATCTTGATCTCACCTTTCCAAAAAGTCCAAGAACTTGAAATTCCCATGTATGGTTGACAAGTTATGGTCCATTCATTTTCCAAAAATGCCTATAATCAAAGTGACATAACTTTCACATGGAATGTCCAAAATGGGTGATCTTTTTATGAGCAAACTCCATTTCACATGTACTTTCATGGTGTATGGTCCAAATTCATCAAAAATGGTCAATGCAAAAAGTCAAATTTCAAGTGGATTTAAGTGCATTTTTGGTGTGGCATAGTGAAATTGAGAAATACAAGGCCAATGGACATGAAACCAATTCCCACACTCTCCAAATGCAAAATGTGACTTGTTCCAACTGCCATGAGCTGTCATGGTGCAATATTTGGCAAGGTCATTTTTGGACTTTCATTGAAAATGCAATTAACACTAATCTTCCAAATTTTGGATAATTGAGATTAAGAGATGGATTAGTATGAGGTATAAATGGTTAACTGTAACAGAATTTTCTAATCACATTTCATATTCCAAGAATTGCAACAAACTTTCCCTCCATTTTCTCAAAAACTCTCCAAAATTTCATCAAGCAATTGTTTTGGCAAATTCGTGGAAGAACCTCCAAGAATCTCAATTGTCCAAAGGTTGCTCATCCATGGAGTTTTGCTAATTCTTGCAATTGAAGCGATCTTTAGCTAAAGTACGAGTTTCAATCAACTTCCTTATCCATAATCATCATCTGTTTTTAGCTTTTGCTCGAGGAAACATCCAGATTCATCACTGCTTCATCATAAGGTGCAAAATTCGAAACTCTCCTTTGCTTAAATTATTAGGTGGCTTTTGTAGATCTTTGAACATAGATCATCGTGCTAGGCGTAGTGTTTGATTTGGTTGAGCATGGAGAGAGAAATCGCGATTTAAAGTTTTGTGTTCATTTCTTTTTTGGATCGATCCTGTCGCTATGGTTAGAATTAGGTTGAATGAGTTACGTATTCGTCATGTACATGTTGAGACGGTTCTAGTGATATATGGCACGAGGCATTTGGTTACGATTTGTTGTTCTTGATTTTCTGGAATTCTTGAAGTGTTCTTGTCCAAGAACACGCTGAAACTCATGTTTGATCCAAACTTTCGCCTGGCCGCGTTCAAAAGGTGTTTACCGCTTCCCAGAACCAATCAAAACGCGCCATTGTTTTAAATTGAAACGGCGTCGTTTTGGTGTAGTGCTTTAAAATTACAACCGTGCCACTGGCCTATTTAATTTAATTATTATTTCATTTCTTTTTCTTTTCAATTTCATTTTTGATGCCATGAACTTGTAAAAATCATAACTCACTCATTTCTTGTCCAATTTTGGTGAGATTTTTTCCATGATGATCATTGAGATGTGTAGAATTTAATCATGATTTTTTTGGAATTTTTGCATGTGTAGAAAATTAAAATGCCTAGGGTTGGATTGTATGTGTCACATTTGAACATGTCTTACCAAATCTCTCATGAAATGATGATGCCTTCAAATAAATGAATGAAATTTTTTGTGTTTGTTCTGGACATTTTGATGGTGATTTTCATGTATAGTTTGTGATTTTTGGATACTTGGTTGTTAAGATATGATTTTTTGATTAGAGGTATGACAATTTGTGTCACACCAAGCTAGGTCAACTTCATGATTTTATTTAAAATGCTTAGGGATGTTGATTTGAGCTAAACTTTTGTGTGGATGATCATTGATATGTCAAGATTACATGTGAATTTTGCTGGATTTAGTAGTTGCATTTTCTAATTCATTGAATATTTTCTTCCCTGTATGCTCATTTGGTAACATTGTGTGACACATGTTGGTAATTCATTTGTGAAATTCTCATGGTATATTGGATGAAGATGAAATTTGACATGGGGATTGTAGACACATTATAGGACATTATGGTTTTGATCCCATTCATTTCTTAATTGTTGTCACTGTTTTATGATTTTTGGAAGTTAATGCTTGTTTGGATGCCTTGTTTTGGCTTGTATAAATGTGTCTGGACTTCTTGATTTTCATTGACCAACTTCCTTTTGTCCAATTGAGCTGAAATTTGACATGCTATGCACTGAATGTGTCCTGTTTAGGTGTGAATTTTTGTGGAATTAATTGAATTGTTTTGGTATGCTTTTGATTGAGATAGTTCTGTTTAGTCATTTGGAGTTGCAAATTGCATGTTTGGTGCTATTTTGTGCATAAAATGATAATGGTGAATGATATAAGCATGGGACCAATTGCATTTGCTTCTAATTTGTTTGATTGTGATTGTGGATAATTTTCACTTGATGTTTAGGATTTTTTATCTCCTTTGGACCCTAGGCTTGGCCTAGTGGTCTAGTTTCTCACATTTGGTTTGGATTTTCAGGTTGAAATGCAAAAGCCTTAAGGAGAATAATGCAAGTTGTAAATTGAGTTTGGTTGCTTGTTGTAAACTAACATTGGTTTTGTGTTGTAGGGTTTGATGCTTGAGTTTGAGCTCATGGCTTGCACTTATGTGCATTAACTTGTGTTGACTGTACAAATTGATTGTTTGACTTTTGCTGTTTACTGTTGGTTTGTCTGAGTACTGATGATACTTGATTGATTTCAGGTACATTTAGTTGCTTACAGTTCTTTAAGAACTTGCTTGCTGCTGCTTGGTTTTTAAACCAGTTGAGGTAGAATCTCTATACTTCATGTAGTCTGGAAGACCTGGCTTGTTATTTAGCCAGGCAACTGTCTGAAGTCCTCCTTAAGAGGCGATGTTTGTGATTGTTTACTTTTGTGCCAAGCAGGTAAAGACCTCTATGAGGCAATTGGCGGAACCCAAGGGATATGCAATCTATCCCCCGCTATTCTGTTGAGTCGTCCCTCTGCTCACACCACTGTGTTGATGCATTGGGACACAAACCCAAGATCTTGTACTTTGTACAGTCGAGTCAGAGTCTTGAGCGTAGAAGGGTCCCTCCATTCTGGACCCACGCTCCTTTGTCTGAAGCTCTCCCTGATCAGGGATAAGAGCTGTGAAGTCTAATCTTCACTCACCTTTCATCAGCTTCACCTTAGCCCCTCAATGGCAAGGTTAAGAGCGAACAATACCCCTGTACAGTTGACTTGCCTCGGCAGTCCACCCTTTGTTTGAGCCTCACTTGACTGGATATAGTGTGTGCTATGTGAAATGTTTGTTTTATTTTGATTGATGCTTGCATGCTTGTTTTTCCTGGTTAGGATTAGCTTGCTGTTGTGCAAGTAGGTAGAAACCATAACATAGGGCAATGATGCATGATAACACTAGGCTCGAGTACAGCTCCCTGGTAGTGTGTCTCCCCTTGGTTTCTGGCTAGAATTTCTTTCCCTTTCAGGGGAACTACATCGCCCTGATCCTCGTTCCAGACGAGGTATGTAGGCAGGAGACCGTGCGAGGTCTCTCCGGGCACTTTTTTTTCTTTTTGTGTGCGTTTGCTTGTTAATCTTCTTGTGTGTCAGGATATGGATGTAAGCCCAGCGATTGGCTGTCCGTATCTTGATTGTGTTTGTTTGGTTCGGAAGTCGATGTAAGTCCAGCGATTGGCATTCGGGGTCCAGGTTTGCCTGTGGGTGTGTGTGTCTTGTTTGGCGTGCGTGAGCCGAACTACGGCAGCTCTGATTCTCGTTCCAGACGAGATACGTAGGCATAGGATGCAATGTCCTATCGAGCTCTCTTCCTCTTAACCCCACCTGTTGTAGCGGTGTATTCGTCGCTATATGATTTATTGATTAAACCATAAGCAAAGCATACAATGAATTTCGAGTCGCCACCGCACTTTTATTTATCCAAAGGACTGGCTAAAAAGCGAACAAAAGCCTAAGAAGTTTTACGCGTAGAAAACTAATAAAAAGATCAGAGAGTTTGGGTAAGGGGTAAATTACGCAATGGGAAGGTGTTAGGCACCCATCACGTCCTAGGTACTCCTAGGGAGCCCTTTTCACACTTGTTGTATAAAATTGTTATTTGTTATGAAATATTTATTGTGCAAACATGATTGGGATGATGAGAAAAGAATATACAAGTTAATTATTTTTGTGTTCGAACGGATGAACCCGTTGCCTACGTACCTTCCATCAAAGGTAAGGATCAAAACGCTGTAGTTCGGCTAAAAGATTTCCAAAAGTTTGTGAGTTCAATTTTAAAACACAAGCCCTAAGGTCTTTCATTATCAATGGGAGAAAACTCGACCAAGACCAACATCCACCATGCGAGGATAGCTTCGACGTACTAGAGGGGTTAACCCTATTTTCAGTACGGAAGTCTTATAGTCGACTCACTAAGGATAAGGTGAGGTTTACATCAACCACAATGATAATTGAAACCTATGGCTAATATGAAAAGATTAACAATGGACAAAGCCAAAACAATTGAATGGGTGAAGTTAATTGATTGTGATTATGAAAGTAGAGTCAAAGTATGATTAAGATTGATTCAAAAGAAGTGTTATGAAATGGAGTTTGAAAAAGTCAAGGACTTGGGGTCCAGGTTTTTAGTTTAAAAGCATGAAGATGTTTGCACAATATCTATCTCAAGTTTGAAAGTAATGTGTGAAAAGGTTTAGGGCAAAATGGATGAATGGATGAAGATGGAGTGTAAAACTTCTTAGAAGGTTCACCTCTTGAGATCATATAGAAGATGATTCAAGTGTGTCCTTTGGAATAAGCAATGGATAATAATAATGTAAGCAAGCAAATGATACTGGATGCCACTCAATGGTCTTACTCCAATCTCACAAACAAAAGCGGATACCAGATACCACTAGATGGATTTACACCAATCTCCTAAAACAGAACTGGATATCAGAGGCCACTCAATGGACTTATACTAATCTCCTAACAAAATGAAACTTGGATACCGGATGCCAATCTATCAGGGCTTATACCAATATCCAACATATGATCATAGGAAAGCAAATGCCAACTTGCAGGGATTTACAGTTGCATCCTCACATACAACAAACAAATGCATCATTATGGTCATAGGAAAGCAAATGCCAACTTGCAGGGACTTACAGTTGCATCCTCACATACAACAAACAAATGCATCTAGCAAAGATAAGATGAGTGGCCAATGTGATGGTCTTATACTCACTTCCATATCCTAGGAGCAATGGCCAACGGATGGTCTTACAATTGTCCTCAATGGGTAAACAACAATGATAAGTCATAAAGACAAATGGATGGTTATGCATTAATGAGCAATAAATGATGATGAGTGCACAAAGCATGCAAGCAAACATGTGTATATGAAGTAAGTGATCAATCAATGAAGTCAATCAGCACACACTATAACCACACAATGAGGCTCATACAAAGGGTTAGGCATTGAAGCCAACTGGAATAGGTTAATGGTGCTCTTAACCTTGCCATTGAGGGGCTAAGGTGAAGCAGATGAGAGGATATGAGGGGTGTGCCTCATTGCTCTTATCCCTGGCCAGGGAGAGCATTTGAATATTAGAAGGTGTGGGAGTTCAGAAAGTAGGAACTCTCTCCACAGATTATTGACTCGATAGATCTTGGGTTTGGAAAGTAGGTGTGGGAGTTCAGAAAGTAGGAACTCTCTCCACAGAAAGTAGTAAACACACACAAGCATTGCCTCTTAAGGAGGACTTCAGACAGTTGCCTGGCCAAGTAACAGGCCAGGTCTTCCAGACTACATGAAGAAAAGGGATTATACCTCAATGCAAATTGCTATAAAGCAAAGCAAAGCAAGTTCTTAAAGAACTAAGCAACTAAAGGTACCTGAAACCAGTCAAACAGAATCAGTACACAACTCAAAGTTAAAGCAAAAGGAGATAGAAATCAACAATTAACATAATCAGATAAATGTGCAAAGCACAAGACTCAAGGCTTGTGAGCCAAGCAACCTACAAAACAAATAGGTCAGTCATGATAATCAATCAAGCTCAATCAATTTGTATTGTTCTCTTTGAAGCATTTGTTGCTTAACCTGAAAACATGAACTCAAACATGAGCAACAAGACCACTAGGACAAGCCTAGGGTCAAAAAGGGATGAGAAAGTCAAAACAGCAAATGACAAGTGTCCAAAATCAAGTTCAAACAATCAAGAAGCAAACTCAATTGGTTTCATGTTCATATCATTCATCATCATGATTTCATAAGCAAATTAGGTCAAGGCATGGCATATGGAAGCTCATGGAAGTCAACAGCAAGGCTCAACTCAAAACCAATCATAAATAATTCAATAAATCATCAAATAATTCATGATCAATCATAATCCATAACATGATATGCATATCAGATTTCAGCTCATTTGGATCAAGGGAAGTTGGTCAATGAAAATCAGAAAGGCAAGGCAAGTTCAAGCATGCTCAAAGAAGCTAACCAAACATGTACCAACTTCAATAATTCATAAATCAGTGACAACATATGATAAATGAATGGGATCAAAACCATGGCAAAGCTTAAGGTGTCTACTAATCACATGTTAAATTTCAAGTTCATCCAATTAAGTATGAGAATTTCACAAATGATATGGCATGATGTGTCACAAAAAGTCAACATAAGACCAAACAGGGGAGAAAATCCCAAACAATTAGGAAATGCCACAAATAATTCCACAAAAAATCACATGTAAACTAGACATCCAAGAGTATGTTCATGCAAAAATTCAAACCAATTTGAGGTCAAGAAGCATGGCAATGAAAATCATGAAGTTAGACATCAATGGTGTGACACAAATTGTCACACCCTAATTCAAAAAATCATAACTCACAAACCAGAAATGATAAATTCACAAATTCTACACCAAAATCACCATGAATGTGTCTAGTTTAAGCACAAAAAACTTGGAAGCCATTGGATAAAGTATCATCATTTCACAATTGATTTGGCAAAGGGTACAAAACATGAGCACATGTCACAAACCCTAGCACAATTTAAAATCCACTCATCCAAAAATTCAGTAAAATACATGATAAAAAACTAGAGATCAAGCAGAGCAATATGCAAAAAGTCCCACGAATTTTGGATTAAAATTGAGTGTGATATGAATTTTGTAAGATTGTGATAAAAAATGAAATAATTATTGAGAAATGATATGAATTAATGGATTTAATAAGGGACCGGTGGCATTTGTGTAATTCCTTGGAAATGTTAATGAAACGCGGCGTATGGCTTATGAAAAATGCTGCAACGTGATTGGCCCAGGCAATGGAATAGTGTTCTTCCCATGCAAAACGAATGAGACAAATTCTGGGTGAGAAATTTAGGGTTTCGGTTAGCTACAGTACATCATCTTCTTCCTCAAGAAATCGTGGAAAAAAAATTGTTCCTGAAATGAGCAATAAGCATATCAATCGAACCATCAAACATCATACATCACAAATCCAACCATAATTTTCACTAAATCGAGCTATCCACCAAGAATCATGCAAAAACAATAATGAACATCAAACTTAAAAATCAGATTTCTCACTCCTCACTCAATCATTTTCATGGATTCAAAGTTCATTGTAATCATGGCAAAGAGGTCTATCATAAGCATATCATGGTTTAGTGAAATGGGAGATTCGAAGATTTACCAAAAGTGAAGAACAGTTGTGCTGCGATTGTTGTTTGGTTGTTTTGTGATGAAACAGATGCACCTTAAGCTTCTAAAAGATGGATGGAGGAAGGACTTTGGCTCAGCAACCTTGGGAGCAGCTCAAAACCGAATCTGCCATTGATGGAGCTTGAGTAGCAGCTGGGGATTCCTTGCTTACAGCTGGGATTTGAGACTTGTAAAAGGGTCCAAGATGATGGTATATGATGAAACAATCAAGCTAAGCTCGAGGTCCTTTGAGTTTTCAACAAAGTTTCCAAAATGAAGAAAATGATGAATTGAGAGAAAATGGAAATTTTTCTGTTTAGAATGTGGCTGCTAGGGTTTTGTTTCAGCAGAAAATGTGATATATATATCTGCTGTTTAACATCTGTTAATCAAGGTTAATGGAAAATGAAATTGGAATTGCTAATGAAGTGTCTTTTTGCTAATTGACCATTTCACTTCAAGTGGCATGTGCATGAGCCAAAAGCTGCGAATTGGGCCTCTAACATAACCAAAATATCATTTCAGAACTTTTTCAAATGATAGAATTGGTTGGAAGTGGTTATTTTGCAAAGTTATTTTTCACCTCACTTGAAATAATTCAAGCTAGTCCAAAAATGCCATTTTAATTGGTGAACTTTTGGTAAATGATGAGGACAAATTTGGAAAGAAGGCATCAAATGTGACTTGTAGCAAAAAACCCCACCCAATTTGGCCAAATGGTTTGGAAGATATGGCCTTTTGAAGTTCAAGAGTTTTTGAGAATGATTTGATCATAACTTGCCAACCATACATGGGAATTGAGTGTTCTTGGACTTTTTGAAAATGGGAGAACATGATCTTCAACTTTCATGTTGGGCAAAAATTCATTTGAAGCTTGTATCATGATGTAAGTTTAGGATCAAGAAGTTTCCATTTTTGGCAAAATCCAATTACAGGTCAACTTTCTATTTTTGGAAATTTCTTGTTTGACTTTATTTTCTTCACTGTGGATGCTTGACATGTTGTATGAGACTTATATGGGCATGAATGAGACCTCTCAGACCAATTCCCATCATCAAATCATTGATTAAATGCACAGTTGACCAAGGTTGACTTCAGTTGACTTTGCTAGGGTTTTGCTTGACTGAACCATGTTCTGATGAATCCCAATCCCCTACCACTTGATATCTTGATCCAAAATGATGTAACAACTCATATGAACTCTTGATGATTGATCATGGTGCCCAAATTCTTCAAGAATGGCCACCATCCACTGTTTAATGACTGATTTGGCTGTTTGACTGTAGATTGCTTCAGCTGCAAGTAACATGGTTAGATGGCAATATTTTTGTACTTTTGGTTAGTAAACAAATGAAAAGCAATGATATACAAATGCAAAACATGCTTGGTGATCAAGAAACACACTCACAAGGTACCCCACCCACTAGGAGGGAAGCCAGGACATGCAATGATCCTTGAGGTAATGATATGGTATGATATGGGCCATGAGGGATCTTAGGGCCAAAATTGGGGTCTTACACCTGTGTTGTCTTCGGTGCATGTGTGTGTGGTGTTTTAGCAACCTTTTCTTTTCTTAGAGCGTGGATCCCGTCGAGTACGACGGACGTGAGGGGTGCTAATACCTTCCCCTTGCGTAACCGACTCCCGTACCCTTTCTCTTTGGTCGCGAGACCATGCTTTTCCCAGGTTTACTCTGAGCGTTTCCTTTCCCTCTTTTGGGATAAATAACGCACGGTGGCGGCTCTGTGTTGTTTTGTTTTAGCCCGCCGGTTGTTTTTCGCGGATGCGACAATTGTCATCCAAGCTCAGATGCACCTTCATTGGATACTTCTTTGAGGAGCAACCAATCTAGAAGGTTTGACACTCAACAACCAAAAATTTATTAAACAAAAGAAATTTAAACCAAACACAATAATTTAAAAACATAAACAATAATCATTACTTCAAAATGTTAAAAATGTGCGTGGGGGACAAAACACCCCAAAAGTACATAACCAAAACCAAAATACTACAAATCTGAAAATACAATAAAATAAAACATAACATGAAAAATAAAACAAACTTAGCCCTCATAGGACTCAGAATTCTCATCACTACCGGCCTCAGAACCGGAACCATCATCAGTATCATCATCATCGTCATCACCATCCTCAGCACCACCAGAAGTATCAGCACTAGAAGCGCCAGCACCCGCCCCCTCTTCGAAAACAGGCCTGTCCACAGGCCAGCTAGCGTGCTGCAAGAACTGCTCACGCGTCATCATCGGATGCTCTCCGGAAGGGTCACGCACCTGCAACTGTAACAATTGCATAGAATCGTGAATATCAATCATGGCGCGCTGAGTCGCCGCCATCCAATCCTAATTATAGTTGCAGACAGCCTGCTGGAAAGGATCAAATCCCTGAGCAAAAGCACCAGGACCATCAGAAGCCCCGGTATCATCAGCAGCTGCACTACTCCTGAAGTTCTTTGGCTTGCAATACTTGGCCACATATCTGTCGTCGATAGCCGACGGAATCCTCACTTGGCTGCGGGAGGGTAGCTTCACCCTCGACTGCTGGCACAAAGCCATGATGAGACAAGGGAAAGCAAGGGGGCGGTTAACTCTTTCCCCCGACTTCAGCCCGCTCTCAATCACGGACTTCATCTCTAAAGCAATGATTCTCGCCACATCGATCTGAATATTAGTGAGAATGCAATGGACCAAGTATGCCACTGGGATCGGCACGGTTGATGTGTGGGACTTGGGTTTAATATTGGTCAGAACCAGCATTAGGATCAATTGAGCCAAGGGAATCATGTCCTCCCTATGGTACCTCATAGGAACCTCAGATGGGTTCACCTCAACTCATTTTCCTTCAAATAACAGGGCAGCAGAAATAGAGTCGGTGTCTCTGTGTAGCCTTAAATCACGGTGGTATGTGTCCCTCTCATTCGCTCCCAGATGGAGCGGTTCACCCAGCACACGGTTAATTGCATCCCGATCGAAAGCAACCTGACGGCCGGACACTTGTCGTCCATGTGAAAGGCTCGTCGTCATTAGGCAGTGCGTTCCCGTAGAACTCACGCACTATCTCGATGTCATAGCTCTCGAGTGGAGCGATCAACCGGTCCCACTTCTTGCTATGAATTAACCCAGAAAATGTCCGGTAGTCGCCTTCGGGTTTGATCATAAACCTTTTCTCTGGCAAAATTTTTCTTTTTTCCAATGCCACATAGCGAGCGGCTTGCTTTGCCCCGACGAATTTTTCGGTGTCGAACTGAATGGGCACAGTACGGGAAGTGCTCCCGACCTTTCTTTTTTTCGAAGCGCTCGACCTGGATGCCATCTGTAAAGTCATAGAAAAGAAACAGCACAACCACAAAACAGATTAGAGAGCAAAACAGAAAAACCAACTACTGTCATGGTCGCTACTGCTTCGCCTAGCGAGGACCTAGCGAAGCTTCGCTACAGGTTCGCCTAGCGAAGTGGCAGCGAAGGCTCGCCATTGATTCGCCTAGCGAAGATGCTAGCGAATGTTACGGGTTCTGGGTTCTTCATTGTTTAACAACCAAATTTCAGAAAACCCTAAGTATAATTGTGCCCATTTCAGAAACAAAGTGATTTAACATTCAAGGTATCGTTCTAAAGATACATGCAAACCTAATCCTACATGCAAAACCTAATGATACCCACTCTCCCAAATTCACCCATAATGTCACATACTTCAGAAATTTCAACTTGAAAGCATAAAGTAAATGAGATAGGACAAACCTGGTTGGAGAGATCGATTGAATTTGAAATGCAACGGTGGTTAGGGTTTGTGTGAGATGGAAAGTGAGAGAGTGATTGTGAATTCGTGAGGTTCAGACTACAACACTTAAAAATGGTTTTTGGGCCCAAATGAGTGGCCTGCTGAAAATTAAATGGGTTTCTGCCACGCAGCGCTTACTGCTTCGCCTAGCGAGCAGCTAGCGAATCAGCTCGCTATTGCCTTCGCCTAGCGAGCAGCTAGCGAGCATGACAGTATTTTGATTTTTTTCAAAACAGCATGCAAAGCACATTTCAGCAAGGTTTTTCAACAATTTGAACACCAATTCCACACAACAGAAAGATGTAAATACTTACAATGTTGGGGTGCCTCCCAACAAGCGCTTGTTTAACGTCGGATAAGCTCGACGGTTCGACGGTCTTCACGATCCGCCTTTGTTGAGTAACTTCCTCAAGGGATTGGTTGTCTTCAAGAGGTTCTTGATGAACCTTCGATAAAATATGATACCACCCTTTTTCGGAACTACTTGCACAACACTCACCCATTCACCATCAGAGATAGAACAATTCATCCTGGCCTCTACTAGTTTGACAACGTCCTTCTTTTTCAGCACTCGTATCAATTGATTCTCCTCTTTTGTGGACAAAGTACTGCTAATGATCACCGGTTTAGTACAGTTATCACCAAGGAACACATACTTCAAATGTGGCTCTAGTTTTGGCTCCTCCACTCTCTTTGTCATATCCAAGCCTTCGCTTGTCTCTTCATGATAAACAAGTTCTCCACAAGACTCTAATTCATGCAACAATGCTTCCATCTCTTTTCCTTTATTTTTGGTCGAAACTTTGTAGACTCCGATAAGAGATCTTTCTGAAGGATTAGAAACATGAACCTGGTTTGCGACCTCCATAAGTTTCTCCTTGGTGGCATCGATTCGGAAAGAACCTGGCTTATCATTAGGATGCTTTTTGGCTTCAAAAAGATTGAAGGCTACCTCTTCATTTTGGACCCTTACTTTCATCAAACCGTTGTCAACGTCAATCATCATGCATGTGGTTTTCATGAATGGTCGGCCAAGAATAAGCGGAGCATCGTCGTCCTCTTCCATATCAATCACAATGAAATCAACCGGGAAGAAGAATTTGTCCACCTTCACTAACATGTCTTGAGCAACTCCATATGGTGAAGTGGTAGACTTATCAGCTAGTTGTAAAGTCATCTTTGTAGATTTGATCTCAACATTTCCCAATCTTTTAACAATGGATAGGGGAATTACATTGATGCTAGATCCCAAGTCAATCAAGTCATTACCCATGTAGGTGTCTCCAATGGTTACCGGTAAAACGACTCGTCCCGGATCAGATTCCTTCCTTGGGAGAGTTTTTTGAATGATGGCACTACATCGTGCATCAAGCAAGATTGTCTCGGGTTCCGTGTACCTCCGCTTTTTAGTAAGTATGTCTTTCATGAATTTTGCATACTTAGGCATTTGCTCCAATGCTTCGGCAAACAGAATGTTCACTTTAAGTTGTTTGAATATATCCATGAACCGGGCGTAATGCCGTTCATTCTCCCTCTTAGATGGAGCATGTGGATACGGAAGGTTTTGGATTGGAGTAGCGCTCACTACCTCCTTTCCTCTAGAAGCTCTAGAATTCCTTTCTCTTTTCTTTTTCACTCCCTCCACCATCACTTCATCACTATTATTCTTTTCGACTTCCACACTTTCTTTATTTTCTACTTCACCATTCTTTTCATTCTTTTCAACCTCTTCCTCACTCCACTCCCCAACTTCACCATCAATACTCTCCTCTATTTTTTTCTCCTCATTTTTTTTCTCATCCTCTCTTTTTTCACTCTCATCTCTTTTTTTACTCTCACTAATCAACTCCCTTCCACTTCTCGTTGTTATCGCTTTACAATGCTCTTTAGGATTCCTTTGCGTGTTCGCCGAAAAAGATGGTCCGGGTTGTTGTTCCGCTAGTTGTTTAGCAAGTTGTACGACTTGAGTTTCGAGATTTTTGATTGCCGCATCGTTACTCTTTTGATTAGCCATCGACATTTGCATAAATTTTGTCAATGTCTCTTCTAACTTTGAAGTCACGACCGGCGGTTGTTGAGGTTGGTAAGGATTTTGGGGAGGGTTTTGACGGCTAGAAGTACCACCCCCATAACCTTGGTTATGGTAATAGTTAGCCCTTGGTTGGAACCCTTGATTCCCTTGAAAGTGTTGTTGTTGATTTTGAGGATGTGGTTGATACGATTGTTGTTGTTGTTGTTGCCTCAGTTGGTAGTCTCGTTGGTTCGCCATGTAATTCACTTCTTCGAACCCGGGAGGTGGACAAAACCCGGTGGCATGATCACCCTTGCAAAGCTCACAACAAGCTATTTGTTTAGCTTTTGAAGGTTCTCTCAACTCTTTTATTTGTTGAGTTAAGAGTTCAACTTGTTGTGAAATGAGTTTATTTTGGGCAAGAATGGCATCGTTCGTCCCAAGTTCAAGCGCTCCCGGTTTCTTCAAAGTGTTGCCTCTACTCTGACTTTGGAGGTCATTTAGAGCCATTCGGTTAATGATATCAGTAGCTTCTTCGGCGCTTTTAGACAACAAAGAACCACCCGAGGTAGCATCCAACAAAGTCTTGCAATTAGGTTGAAGGCCATTCTTGAAAATGTGGATTTGCGTCAATTCGTCAAAACCGTGCCCTTTGCACTTTCGAAGCATGGATTTAAATCTTTCACATGCCTCATTCAATGATTCGTTGGTTCCTTGCGAAAACATGGAGATACCCGTTTTGGATTCCATGAACCGGTTGTGGGAGAAAAATCTTTCAATGAACTTCTCTTCCAACACGTTCCAATCCGTCATGACTGCAGGTGTTTGATCCAAGTACCAATCTTTTACTTTGCCGAGCAAAGCATGAGGAAACAGTCTTTGGAACAACGGTAGCTCTTGAGCTTGATCAACTTCGGCCGCCAATGCTATCTCGTAAAATTTGGTGAGAAAAGCAAAGGGGTCTTCATGGTCCATTCCGGTGAATGGACTTCCATATAGCAAGTTAAGAGTTCCCGTCTTCATCTCGGCTTGCCTTCCCGTGTGGTTGGCAAACTGAGTTGTATTCCTCGGACTGTTGACACATGGTGTGGAAATGGAAGGTGGTTGTGGTGGATCCATGATAGGTATGAACAGTGGTGGATGTGTTGTAGAAGAACTTTCTCCTTGTTCTTGTCGTTGTCTAGCTTGTTGCCTCCTTCATCTCGTTCTGCTATTCAGTCTCCTTACGGTTCTTTCGATCTCGGGATCAAAAAGAAGTTGGTCCTCAGGAACCTGCCCTCGCATAAAACAAGAGCTGCACACTAAACCAACCAAATTAACAAGCACAAGTCAAAAATTCGAGAGTTAAAATTTTAACAACTAATGCGATGCTCGCAATATCAATTCACAATCCCCGGCAACAGCGCCATTTTGTTGGGTGTGGGGTTAGAGTGTCGGGTTTTTGTTATCGTCTCCACAGGGATTATGAGATATCGCCGTCGTTCGACAGTTGTTTAATTCTTAACTCGTAGTAACAAGGGGATTTTGGTTTGTGGTCACGGTATCTTGCATAAAAGGTAAGAAAGTGCGGTAAAAGTTTTGGTTTTAAGATTTGAGAAATATTGTCAAAGTTAGGGTTCGACGATCACTTTGCATGCATATGTTCGATCAACAAAACTCATAAATTCCTTTAGATGATAAACTATTTCACAAAGTCCTCCCAGTGTGTTTATCTCTAACACACATTGTGGGTTTTCCCATTTTGATCCATTGTTGATCTCTCACACAATCTATCAAAATGACAACTTTTTGGTTCAACTTTATGGTGAACAAAATCATTCATTACTATCTCTAGCTAACAAACAAGATTGGATGAAAACCTAGGTAAAGAGTTGGAAAACATCTCTCGATCATAAACCAACACAAAGAGTTATCAATAAAACAAAGTTTTCACCATATATTCATCATTAAAGAGTTTACAAATGAAGATCATCCCATATACATACAAAGCTTATGATCATCTACATCTAACCTTGACAAAATGAAGGACTTAGCTACTCATTTTCATGGTAGCTTGGTCAACAAATTTCGGTTGAAGGTTGATCAACATCTGAGTCGAAGAATCGAGATTGGATGGGAATCCACCTTCTTTTTGTAGAATATTGTTAAGAGATGAAGAAAATGAGAAAAAAATGGGTTTCTAGGTTACAAAGTATGATCCCAAGAAATGCTGAAAAATATCTAAGTCTAAAAAGTGGTCTCTTCCAAAAAGTAGCCCCTGCTACTTATAGTACTGGTTCCTGAGCTGTCATGCTCGCTAGGCGAGCAGAATGGTTCGCCTAGCGAGCCCCAAAATAGGCCACCTGAGGCACCTGCGCCCAGAAGAAACATCCAAGTCCATAATGCATACGTTCGCTAGGCGAAGAATCCTTCGCTAGGCGAAGCCCACGCTACCTCCTTCGCTCCAGCGAGTTTAGATGGTTTTGCTACTGGAATTGCTCGCTGGAAGCTCGCTAGTGGCTCGCCTAGCGAGTAAGTGCTAGCTATGGTTTTGTCAAAGTCTGGGAGTGTTCGCTACTTCCTTCGCCACAGCGAGTTTGCTGACTTTGCTACTGTAAAATTCTGGGAATGTTCGCTGGCAGCTCGTTGGGTGCTCGCCTAGTGAGCACTTCGCTACATCACTCGCCTAGCGAGCATGCTGATGAATGCTTCCTTTCTTGGTTCCTTTGCTAACTTTCTTGTGTCTTTGTTTTCTACTCCTTCATGCCTAATTCCTGCACAATAACACACAAATTAAGGGTACCAAGATCATTTCACATTGTATTGCAAATCATCAAAATCAAGGGCGGTTTCGAACACTTTCTCGACAAAAAGGAGTGAAAGATGCCCACATTTGATAGCTCAAATAAGCACTTTTGGGCATCTAACACTCACCCACATAGTTCAGACTGTGGTATCCTTTATTATTTTCCCATAAGGTGCAGACCTTGGCTTTCTTGCCACATTTAGTTCAGACTCTAGTAACCCTTGATTATGCCCATACAGTTCAGACTGTGGCATCTTTTATTCCTTACCTATAAGGTACAAAGCTTGGCATTCATCCCATAGAGTACATACTTTGGCTTTGTTTCTTGCCCTCAAGGTGCAGACCTTGGCCACTTCTTTCAGTCTATGGAGTACAAACTCTAGCTTTATTCCTTTCCTATAAGATACAGATCTTGGCATCCTTACCCCATTGAGTTCATACTCTAGCCATCTTGATTTTATCTATACAATACATACTTTGACATATCATTCTGCCTTACAGTTTATACTTAGCATTCATTTATCCAGCCCTTGGAGTTCAGACTCTTGCTACCTCTTTCATTGTCTTATAGTTTAGACTTTGGCATATACTCTTTTGCCCTTATGGAGTTCAGACTCTAGAATTCAAATTAGTTCTTTTGCCTTGTATAGTTCAGACTATGGCATGCTTATACATTTTACCCATGGAGTTTAGACTCTGGAAACCTTTGACATTATCTTGAAGTTCAGACTTTGGTACTATATTCCCTTCGCCCTTATTGAGTTCATACTCTGGAAATTTGTTCCTTGCCTTTGTATTAGTTCAGACTATGGCATTCATCTATCTTGCCCTATGGAGTTCAAACTCTGGCTATATTCCATTGGTCCTTGTGGTAGATTACCATCATTGGTTAATGCTACATCCTTGCTTTGTTAAGAAATTTACCTTGCCTCTGGGCAATCCTATCAAATCTCTCTTTGTTTTCAGCCGTAGTAGGCTGAACTACGAAAGCTCTGACTTTGTCATTGCACAGTGAGAATACGTAGGCAGGAGAACCCGGATTCTTCGCAAGCTACCTTATTTATTAATCCATCATTCTTTCATATATCAATACCATCTTTTTGAGATCGAATACTTTTCTCCTTGGATTATATAATCAATGATTTTCTGTGAACCAAGAGTTGTTTGGCTTATACCCAAACATTTAACTCGCTTTGTTTTTTGTTATGACTGAAGTGGGTATGCATTGGTCCCTCCACATCCTAGTATATACCTCTTTTTCTCTTCGTTTCAGGATTTACTCCTTCATAGATCCAAGTTAATATTTCTCTGTGATCTCAAATTGTTTGTTCCCTGGCAAGGGATATATTCTTCCTTGCACACAACAACAATTTATTGTGGGTCTCATGCTCATCCTTTTAGGACATTTGTCCATCTTGTGAATCAAGAGTTGTTTGGCTTGTACCCAAACACTTAATTCTTTCTTTTTGGTAAGACAATACATTGGGTATGCCTCTGTCCCTCCACATCTTAGTCTGTACCCTTTTACTCTTTGGTTCAAAGCCAATTCGCCTTTATGGGTTCCCATGTTACCATTATGTTGGTACAAGTTATACCTTTTCATCACTGCAATCATACTATTTAAGTTGTTTGTCTTGTTAGTCCAAGTTGCTTAGGCAAACACTTCCTTTTCTTTCCTTAGTTTTCGTAGTTCCACGAACTACGATTGCTCTGACTTTCTCATTGCATAATGAGAAAACGTAGGCACGAGGATGCGAATCCTTGGCGAGCATAATCCTAATTATTCCTCCTTCCGCCTTAGGGCACCATTCATATATTTCATAATCCGTTATCTACCTTCGATCATTGAACCGTTCACCGTGACATTATTGTTTCTTTGAAACTGAAATACAGTTTTCTTTGAATACCCATACATACCCTTTAAGGACGCCTAATGAAAAGTCCACAATTATACCTAGAGTTGTTTGGCTTGTACCCAAACATTTAATTCCTTCTTTTTTCGGCCCAACCATACAGTGATACCATGTCTTAGACCTCTCACTTGTGGACCATACCATCTTTCCCTCTGGTACAAATTCCATTTCTCCTGTGTATTCTAATATACTTTGACATCTGGTTTCAAACTATACCTTCCCCTTGCATAATCGACTTCCTTACCCAACATATCTTTTTCCCTCGGGTTTTACCGATGTTTTCCCTTTCCTTCGGGAATAAATAAAGTTTGATGGCAACTCTGTTGTATGTTCGAGCGTGCGATACGTTAGGGTATATTTCCGCTAGCTTCAGGGGGTTACAAAGTGCATAACAAAAGTTTCACCCACTTTGTTTGTTGAACCCCCGAGACTCGCTCTTGTATTTAGAGACTTCTACAATCAACAAGAAGACCACATGCCTGCTCAAAAGGTTAAGAGCACGTTTTACAAGCACCGAAGAGATAGAGAATTACTTCACAAATTAAAATCAAGAGAAAGCAAGGAGAAGAGAGAACATGATAGTAGAATGGATCCAGCAAAATAATGATTTCCACAACACTATAAATGATATGCATGATCTTTCTCGTAAATGATAACATATGAAAAGACACGTAGCTAGATTTTTTTCTAGAAGTTTTATTTATTTTCAAATGTATGCCTAATGGAGAGTAGTAGCACTTATAAGTACTTTTCCCCCATGGTATCAATTCAATAATTTTTATCTTCAATGAACGAGTTTGCATCTGTTGTTTCTTTCAGATTTACAAACATTGCAATTGTACCATTAAACACATGAACCAAAAACAGCATCCAAGGAAACTTGATCATCAAGAATGTGACTTACAACTTGAAAGCAAAGGATGAAAAACGAATCAAAAGACTCGTACTCAACCTTCATATACCTCAACTAGTAAGGTTTGAGTCAAATAAATTCCATTATTTACTATTCCTTTCATTGAGTGTATCCATGCATTATTGCTTTATCAGGTTTGAACTATTTCCAATTCAGTTTGTTTAGCTTGATTTACACACACTGAAGCGGTTGTTTGCTTTGAACTCTAAGCCTTTTTTAACCAACCTGTAGTAATAGGATACATTTGTTGATAACCACTTTGAGTTTATCCCTTCTTTTGGTGACTTGGCCTTACTTATTAGTCATATGACTTAAAAGATTTCATCTTTCCACCCTCTCTTTGGAGTTAGGTAAAAGTGTTTAGTTATAAAGTTGTATGAAAAAGAATAAGTTTGGGGTTTCTCTTGGAAGTGAGCAAAGTTTAAGTTTCGGGTTGCGGTATTAGAGGGAAAAAAAGGTTAAAATTTCAAAATTTTGAGGATATAAGGAGTTAAAAATAACTTCTCCAAAAAAAACAGAAAAAGAATGCAAAATGAATATTTAGGACCACAATACCAATATCTCTAGTAACATTAGGAAAAGAGTGGTATGATAACAAGAAGAGAACTAGGTACCTAACTCCAAAGCTTTAAACCAACTTTCCCCAAAAAAATGCCATACCCGAACATAAGCCAAGATACAACCGAAAAAGTCCTTGAATGTGTGTGTTTTGATTACTTTGACGAATTCTATTAGAACATGATCAAACTAAGTATAAACTATTTTTCATGTTTATTGAGAGATAACACTATCAATTGAGCATGTAATGGTGAGATGAGAGACAGGTTGAGTACTTGTCAAAGATTGAGAATGTTTTCAGATGGAAGTGGGAAGCTAGAATGGTGATCAGGTAAAGAAACTTTCATATGGTGATTTTCAATTGTTATGTTGCAACTTATTTTCTATTTAGAATTGGCAATGCAAGCAAGTTACTTAAGGACAAGCAATGGTTCAAATTTGGGATTGTGATGACAGTCTGTCATTGTGTATTTTCAGTCGAAGAAACAGATAAAAATAAGTCAAAAAGGAGCAAAAATGAAGAATAAAGACCTAAGAAAGATGAAAAAACGACCAAGTATGAAAAAAAACAAGGACTTAGTGAATATCTTATGGAAAAAGGAGAAAAAACTTACAACTAATGGAATAATCACACGCAACATCATGTGCATGATAAGGATGTTTTGTCAGCATCGCGCGCACGATGAAAGCTATCACACGCGACAGGTCATTTTTAGGGCCTATTCTGACGCGTTCTGGACTGATGTCACAACTATAAAAGGGATTTTTTGGCAACTTTTCAAGGGATCTACGATTTGTGACTGAAAGTGACGAAAAAGAGCACCAAGAGGGCGATTTTGAGAGCATTGGAAGCCGTTGGAGGCCAGTTCTTCAAGGATTTTCAGATGCAATCTTTATTTTATCAATTGGTATTTGATTGTATCGTTATGAGTAGCTAAACATATCTAAGTTAGGTTTTATTTGATGAATTTATTTTGAACCTGTTAGGATATGTTTAATTTGTCATTGCATGAATAATTGGAGTTATATTTCTATTCAATTGCTTATTTTGCTTAATGTTTTTTATGTGAGATGCTCTTTTAATCTGATCTTCGGCATATAGGGAAAACTAACCATTAGTCTATATGTTGGAATTAGGGAAATTGTTATATTTACGCTGGTTAAATAGGGATAGGAGACCCCGAATAGTGGCATGTGAATTAACGTTCTATTGCATCGCCTAATTTCACTTACGCTGGTTGAATAGGGATAGGAGACCCCGAGTAGGAATTAGTGAGATATACACCAAGGGATTGGGCATAGTGTTTGCGTTAATTCGTCATAGAAATATAATGAATTTATCATTCATGTAATGCATTAAACATCAACAGAGGAGAAATAAGGGATTATATACAAAACATGACTACTTTTGTATTATTTCAGAATAACTTTTATTTTTTCGCATCCAAACTCACCCCCTATCCCTAATTGTTACTTTTTATACTTTCACAAATATTAGTTTTTTAAATAGCAGTCCTTGTGGGATCAATATCTTTTTATTATTGTGACACTATCGATACACTTGTTGAGAAGTCATCATAAAGCTGTCGAAATGTAGACAAAGTGTGTCTTAGACAGAATTTTATGACTTAAATTTATTTGTTTGCTTTAGCTGAGTTAATTAGGTTAGTTGGAGATTGCTTGGTGTGCAAGCAATCTCGGCCTATAAATAGGGAGGTACCCTATCTTTGTTTGTAATGCAGTTGCATAGTGAAAAGTGAATAAGTTTTAGTTTGAAAGCAGAGAGAGAAACTTTACATAATTATTCTTCTTCCTACTTTTCTCTAAAACCCTAACTTCTCATTTTCTTCCCTAATTCATATTTTCATTCTTCTTTCATTATCAATTGTGTAGCATAATCATCTAGCAACCAAGGTTGGTTGATTCACTTGAGTAAAGAGTGAAGAACAAGAGGAGTAATCAATCAGGAAGATTTATTCTTCTTCATCAAGATTGATTCGAAATTCTCCAAGATTTGGTGAAATTCCACAGTAGGAATTTGGAGAAATTCCAACATCTAGTATCTAGAGCACTAGTTGTGTGATTCTTGAGAAGCATAACTCGATGGATAATCTGTATGGGAATTTTCTAGAGAGTCTCTCAGATATGAAGAATTGGAATTATGAGAATTGGTGCAAGCAAATGAATATTATTTTATGCTATCAAAATATTTGGGATCTTGTAAAAGAGGAAGTGACGCCGCTTGCACAAAATGCAACGAATGAAGAAAATGATACACATAAGAATTAAAGAAGAAAGATTATAAAGCTCTATTTATGATTCATCAATGAGTTGATCCAGACAATTTTGAAAAGCTTAGTGATGTTGAATCAGCGTAAGAAGCATGAGTAATTTTGGAGAAATCATTTGGAGGTGCTAAGAATGTGAAAGATGTGAGGTTACAAACTCACAAAAGAACGTATGAACTTCTTTAGATGGAAGAAAGTGAAAGATAACTGATTTCTTCACTAGGGTTACGAAACTAGTGAATCAAATTAAGATATATGGAGAAACATTGACGTCAATACCGGTTATCGCAAAGATTTTGAGGTCATTGGCTCCAAAGTTCGATCACGTGCTAGTAGCCATAGAAAAGTCGTAAGATTTGTCAACATTGACAAAGGAAGAGCTTCAAGGGATGCTTGAATCTCATGAACAAAGAATGGTTGAAAGAGCCGCAAGCAAGTCAAAGAGTGATGTGGCTTTACAATCGCAATCAGCAAAAGAAAAGAAAGGCAAAGTAAAATGGTTCGACAATAAAGGAAGAGGATGCTACAACAATTCTACTGGTAGAGGAAACCATCAAGAAGGAAATTCGTCGAATCAAAGAATACCCTCATACCAAAGCAGCGACAAAGGTGGTGTTGCAAGTGGAGGAAGAGGTGGTGGAAGAAAACTTGAGAAAAGTCACATTCAATATTTCAATTGTCAGAACTATGCTCACTACTCTAGTGGTTGTCCAGAAGAAGAAAAAACAATCAAGAAAATGATGCAAAGCTGGTAAAGCATGAAGAAAAAGAGATGTTGTTGATGTCCATAACAAGAGATGAAGAAAGATTCAAGGACTAATGGTACTTGGACTCTGGATAGTCATCACACATGACTGATAGGAAAGATTGGTTTGTCAACATAAAACCCTTGATGAGGAACATGGTGAAATTTTCAAATGACAATACTCTAGTAGCTAAAGGTATTTGTGATGTTCTGATTATGAGTAAAGATGGAAAAAGGTCTGTAATTTCCAATGTATTGTATATACCAGACATGAAAAGTAATTTACTCGGGATAAGTTAGTTGGTCGAAAAGAATTTCAAAGTACCGATCAAAGATAAGATGGTGAGAGTTCTCGACTCAACTAGAAGGTTAAATTTAAAGGCTCTTATGTCACAAAATAGAACCTTCAAGAATGAACTTAATGTGATGGAGCACAAGTGCCTTGCAAATGCAAGTAGTAGGGATAAATGGATATGGAACCTTAGACTTGGCCATCTCAATTTCAAAGACATCAGAGATCTGAAAAGAAGAAATATGGTTTCAGGGTTACCAGAAATCAACATTCCAAATGAAGTGTGTAGTAGTACAGGAACAACTTCAACAACGATGCAGGAAGCAAGTCAAAGGCAATTCTTGAAATCATATACTTTGATATATGTGGTCATATCCAGGTGGATTTAACTGGAGGTAACAAACTTTTCATATTCTTAGACGATTTCCATTAAAAGCTGTGGACTTACCTGATTAAGAAGAAAAGTTAAGTGATCGAGGTATTTTCCAAATTTAAATCTATGGTCTAAAGACAAAATGATCGAAAGCTCAAGATTCTGAGGACTGACTGTGGTGGAGAATATGTGTCGAAAGACTTCGACATATTGTATGAGAAATAAGGGATTGTATATGAGATTGGGTGACCTTACACTCCACAACAAAATGGAACTTCTGAAAGGAAGAATATAAACATCATGAATATGGTGAGAATTATTTTGAAAGGAAAACATTTACCCAAATAATTATTGGGAGAAGTTGCGTCAACTGCAACATACATATTGAACAAATGTCCAACGAATAAGCTAGAAGGAATCATGCCAAGAGAATGTTGGTCTAGTGTCAAGCCTAGCTTGAGTCATCTAAAGGTATTTAGATCTATAACACATAGAGACGTGCTTGATCAATTGAGAATAAAACTTGATGATAAGTCAAGTCAAATGATCCTAATATGATATCATTCGACTGGAGGATACAAGTCGTTCGACTCAGTGAACAAGCAAGTAGTGATCAGTAAGGACGTGATCATAAATGAGCTTAAAGAATGGGATTGGACTGTAAATGTCAAGAAGGATTCAATGAGATTCATATGTGAAGAATTGGCAAGTGAAGTAAAAAAGAGAAGTTCAACAAGAAGAGGTCAAAGGTTAAGCAAGCACAAGCAGACGTCAAAGAACAAGACATATGCCTCCAAGGATGCAAGAATGTGTGATTACATCAGATGATATGATCGATGATGAATGTGAGTTGGTACAATATACTCTCTATGCATATGTCGAACCAGTTAATACAGCTAAGGCATTGAAGGATTCGAAGTGGGTGAAAGTAATGAATGAAGAAATGAAGTCCACCATAGTTAATAACACTTGGTCACTTGTCGAATTGCCTCAAGGCAAGAAGGAAATCGATATGAAGTGGGTATACAAATTGAAGTTGAATCCCAAAGGACAAGTAACTCGACACAAGGCAAGACTTTTGGCGAAAGGATTTCTTCAAAAAGAAGGAATCGACTTCGACGAATTTTTTGCACCTGTTACTAGGACCAAAACAATCAGGTTGGTTGTTGGTCTAACAAACATGAACAACTGACATATTTGTCAGATGGATGCGAAATGTGAATGGTCCCTTAGATGAAGAAGTTTATGTTGCATAACCAGTTGGTTATATAAAGCAAGGCGAAGAAAGCAAGGTATACATGCTACATAAAGCCTTGTATGGACTTAAGCAAGCTCTAAAAGCTTGGAGTAAGAAGGTAGATAACTTTCTAAGGAAGAAGGAATTTGTGAAGTGAACAATTGAGCATGGAGTATATGTAAGAAGAAGCAAGAGTGAATTGTTTATACTATGTCTCTATGTCGATGACTTGTTAATAACATGTAGCTGCAAGAAAGAGATCGAAGACTTCAAAGGTGATCTTAGCTAGGAATTCGAAATGTCTAATATGGGTGACATTTCATACTTCCTTGGCATCAAATTCTACAAGAGTAGTAGAGGATTTATGATGCATCAAAGAAGATATGCAAGCGAGATACTTAAGAGATTTGACATGGAAGACTACAATTCGACTTCGACACCTGCTAAACCAAGATTGCAACTGTCGAAAAACTCAGATGAAGATGATGTCGACCCAACACAGTACAAAAGACATGTTGGGTCATTAAAGATAACTTTGTCACACAAGGCCTGATCTAGCTTACAATGTAGGTATGGTGGGTAGATTCATGTAGAAGCCAAATGTATCACATCTAGCAGCGATGAAGAGGATACTAAGGTATCTGAAAGGAACTCTCGACCACGGCATTTTTTTCCTGCAGCTGATGAAGAAAAAGAATGCAAACTTGTGGGTTATTGTCGCATCCGCGAAAAACAACCGGCGGGCTAAAACAAAATAAACAGAGCAGCCACCGTGCGTTATTTATCCCAAAAGAGGGAAAGGAAACGCTCGAAGTAAACCTGGAAAAGACATGGTCTCGCGACCAAAGAGAGATGGGATCGGGAGTCGGTTATGCGAAGGGAAGGTATTAGCACCCCTACGCATCCGTCGTACTCGACGGGATCCACGCTCAAAAAGATAGAAGAAAGGTTGCTAAACACCGCTCAAAAGAATGCACACACACACAAGAAACAACACAGGTGGGAGAAAAGGGGAAAGGGCTCGCTAGGATATTGCATCCTATGCCTACGTATCTCATCTGGAATGAGAATCAGAGCTACCGTAGTTCGGCTCACGCACGCCGAAACAAAACACACGTAAACAGGCAAACATGGAAACCGAATGCCAATCGCTGGACTTACATCAGACTCCGAACCAAACAGACCCACACTGGAAACCAAACGCCAATTGCTGGACTTATATCGGACTCCAAGCACACAATCAATAGGATACGGAATGCCAATCGCTGGGCTTACATCCATCTCCTAACACACACAAGAAGGATCAACAAACAACAGGTTACTAAGGAGTCTGGCACTCGAGCCTAGTAACTGTCAAGCAAACACACACAAAAAGAAAAAGGGTGCCCGGAGAGATCTCGTACGATCTCCTGCCTACGTACCTCATCTGGTATGAGGATCAGGGCAACGTAGTTCCCCTTAACAGGGGAGAAACTTTCTCCTAACCAGAGACTGGGAAATGACTAACTAGAAGGGAGACTGACTCGAGCCTAATAGTTATCATGTATTCCACAATGGTCCTAGGTTGAGTTTTCTATCTAACTTGCACAGGCAACAAGCTATCTTAAACAGCACAAGCAAAGCAAACCAAACATACATACAATTAGCACACACTATATACAAACAAAGTGGGCTCACACAAGGTTAGGCTGTGAAACACAAGCCAACTGGAATCGGGTGTAGTTAGCTCTTAACCCTAACATTGAGAGTTAGGGTGAAGCAGATGAAATGGGAAGTGAGGGTAAGACCTCACAGCTCTTATCCCTGGCCTGGGAGAGCTTTAGACAAATGAAAGTGGGAGTTCAGAAAGTTGGAACTCTTCTCCACATATGACTGACTCAACAAAGATCTTGGGTTAATATCCACAATGCATCAACACAAGGTGTGTGAGCAAAGTGGATGACACACTGAATAGCAGGAGATGGATTGCACATCTCTTTTATCTGCCAATTGCCTCTTAGAGGTCTTTTCCTGCTTGGCACAAACATAAACAAACACAAGCATTGCCTCTTAAGGAGGACTTCAGACAGGTGCCTGCCCAAGTAACAGGACAGGTCTTCCAGACTACATGAAGTCAAAGAAATTATACCTAGATGGTTAAGCAACCAAGCAAAGTTCAAAGAACTATAGCAACTAAGGTACCTGAAAACAATCCAACACAATCAGTATACAATCAACAAAAGTCAAATAGACAATTAAAAGTCAATAGTCAACAGACATAGTCAACAACAGTCAAACAAGCAACAAGTGCAAGGCACAAGCTCAACTCAAATGAGCTACCAGCCACCTATAAAACAAGTCAAGATTAGTCAACAAAGCTCAAATAATCCAACTCAAACCAATGAATCAATTCCTCAAGGCCATATGTTTCTTGTCCTGAAAACAAAGCTCAAACATAAGCACAAACCACTAGGACAAGGCCTAGGGTCAAAGAGGGAGAAATAATTCAAAACAGAACATGAAAATTGGCATGAATCAAGCTTAATCAATTAAGAACAATATCCAAGTGGTCTCATATCATTAGCATCAACCAAGATCATTTCACAAAGCACATAAGGCAAAGCATGCAAGTTGAAAGCTCATTGAAGCAAACAGAATGAACCAATCCACATCAACTCAAACATAATTCAATAAATCCCAAGAAAAATCGTGGCTAAACAACACACATCACATGATCAACATACCAAAAATCAAGGCATTTGGACAAGCTTAGGCATGGCAATTAAATTCCCTAAGGCAAGGTAAGCACAAACAAGCTTAATTAGGGCACAATTTCATACATCAACTTAACATAAGCCTAAAACAGAATACAAACATGATAAAGACCTCAAACCAAAGCCCAAGCAAACTTCAAAGTGTCTAGAATCAATGTGCAAAATTTCAAGTTCATATAATAAACATCAAGCATTTCACAAATCGTCTAAGTTCATGACTATCCAAAAGTCCATAAATGACAAGCCAGCAAGAAAAATCCCAAACAAATCAGAAATCATTCCAAAAATTCCATAAAAATTCATGATCAATTCTAACATCCAGAAGAATCATCATACAAAAAATCAGATTATCTGGCATTGAATTGGCATGGCAAAGAAAATCAGCAAGTCAAGCAAGCAAAGGTGTGACACATTGTCACACCTATATTAAACAGATCATATCTCCACAACCAGAAATGAGAAAAATGCAAACTCTATACCAAAATGTCCATGAAGATGTCTAGTTTAAGCATGCAAAGTTTCAAGAGCATTGGATAAAATCTCATCATTTCACAAAGCAAATGGCAAAGTTGGTACAAATTGGATACATGTGAACAAACCCTAGGCAAAAATAAAATCCATCCAGGCACAAATTGTGGAAAAATACTCATAAAAAACTAGAGATCATGAGGAACAACATGCAAAAAATCCCAGGCCAATTGGATCATTATTCATGCACTTATGAATTTTTGAAATGGATGAAAAATTAAAAACATGGATAAAGGCATGGTGTGAATGGATAGCATAACATGAACAAAAATTCAAAAGCAATTGGGAAAGCGCCTCAGCTGGGATTCGAACCGAGCCAAGTTTCAAATTGAGACGCGCTTAAGTGAAACGCACCGTTTCACTTAAGCCTAGGTGGCGGTGAGAATCAATCCTGGCCAATCAATACGCCACTTCAAGCCAGCGTGGACCAATGCATGAGGATTAACATAAAACACATGCAGAACAACGGTGAAACGGATCAAACCACGTTCTGGACAGAAAACCCTAGGTGTTCATCCACCTTCAACGTGTTCTTGAGCTCAAGAACACATGTGCTCAGAAATTCATGAAAATCATACCATTAGACTCGTCTCTCAACACACATCAACATGTCAGGCTTAATTTAACCTAATTCTAAATATCATGAATGGATCGAGCAAGAGAAGTTTCACATGCTAAACTTAAAATCATCATAACTATCTCATTTATCCACGAAAATCAATTATCTAAATTGCAGTGCACTCAGTGATGAAAGATCTACCATAAGCATACATCTATTTCAAGAATTGTGAGATTTGATTTCTTACCTTAATTGAAGTGCAAAAGCGGATTTGATGGATTTAGGCTTTGTAAGGTAGAAACAGATGCTCCTCGAGGCTTAGGTATATGAATGGATGAAGAATTGTTGCTCAATCGTGCTTGATGTTGTCGCATCACGCGAAAAACCGGCGGGAAAACAAGAACAACAGAGCCGCCACCGTGCGTTATTTATCCCAAAAGAGGGAAAGGAAACGCTCGAAGTAAACCTGGAAAAGACATGGTCTCGCGACCAAAGAGAATGGGATCGGGAGTCGGTTATGCGAAGGGAAGGTATTAGCACCCCTACGCATCCGTCGTACTCGACGGGATCCACGCACAATAGGAAGGAAAAATTGGTTGCTAAAACACTGCTCAAAACACACACACACACTGGCTGAAAGAGACACAAGAAAACAGACAAGACTGACTCGGCAGGATGTCACATCCTGGGCCTACTTAGTCTATCAGGCATAGACATCAGAGTCGAAGTAGTTCAGACTGGGGAAACGACACATGCTCGCTAGGATATCGCATCCTATGCATACGTATCTCCTTTGGACGAAGGAGAATCAGAGCATTCGTAGCTCGGCTGACACACATACAAACAAACACTGGCAAAGGCAAACGTGGAGCCTGAATGCCAATCACTGGGCTTACATCAGCATCCGAACCAAAACACCCACACTGGAACCCAAATGCCACTCGATGGACTTACATCAGCTTCCAAGCACACAACAAGACAAAACAAAGACACAGGCGCCCGGAGAGATCAGCTCATCTCCTGCCTACGTACCTCATCTGGTATGAGGATCAGGGCGATGTAGTTCCCCTACAGAGGGATACAGGACTAGCCTAACCAGATAACAGAGGGAGACACAACTAGGGAGACTACGACTCGAGCCTAGATGTTGTCATGCAAAATCATCCCTAAGTTAAGGTTTCTAGATAACTTGCACAGGAAGCAAGCCTATCCTAATCATGACTTGCACAGGAAGCAAGCCACACACACACTTAACTTGCGCAGGAAGCAAGCCAAGCAAAACCTAACTTGCACAGGAAGCAAGTCTAAACTAAACCTAACTTGCACATGAAGCAAGTCAAACAAACACACAAGCACAGGTAGCACACACTATACACAAGCAAGGGGCTCAAACAAGGCTAGGTTTTAGTCGAGGGGTCATATCAACCTCAACAAACAAACCTCTGGAACTGGGTGAATGTGCTCTTAACCTTGCCATTGAGGGGCTAAGGTGAAGCAGATGAAAGGTGAGTGAAGATGAGACTTCACAGCTCTTATCCCTGGCCTGGGAGAGCTTTAGACAAGAATGTGTGGGTTCAGAAAGTGGGAACCCTTCTACACATTTGAAACTGACTCAACTGTACAATTGTACAAGATCTTGGGTTGGTATCTGCAATGCATCAACACAGTGGTGTGAGCAAAGCAGATGACACACTGAATAGTAGGGGATAGGTTGCATATCCCTTGGGTTCTGCCAATTGCCTCTTCACTTAGGAGGTCTTTGACTTTATACAAGGACAAATTAAACATACACAAACATTGCCTCTTAAGGAGGACTTCAGACGGTTGCCTGGCCAAGTAACAGGCCAGGTCTTCCAGACTACATGAAGATTAGAAGTATACCTCAATGCAAATTGCTTATACAAGCAAAGCAAAGCAAAGTTCACAAGGAACTGAGCAACTAAAAGCACTTGTTTTTGAAGAAAGTTGTGAAACGGTTGTTGTTTGGTCTCCAATGGCTGAAACAGGTGCACCTTATGCTTCTACAAGATGGATGGAGGAGGAATCTTGGCTCAGCAACCCTTGAAGATGCTTAAATCGAGTTCTGCCATGGATGATGTGTTGGAACAACAGTCGGGCAAAAGCTCCTTACAGTAGTGGAAAGATGGTGAATACAAGCTCACAATGTTGCTTGGGTGATGAAACAACAATGTCCAGGTCGAGTTCTTTTGAAGTTTTTGCAGATTTCTCAAGATGGGGAAAAATGGATTTTTTAGAGAGATGAGTTTTCTGTTGGTTTTGAGTGGCTGCTAGGGTTTCCTTCAGCAGGAAAATGATGAATATATACCCTGTTTTGTGGTACTGATTAGAGTTCATGAAAGGTGGGATGGAGTTGGTGAAAAATGTACTTTTGTCCAATTTTCAAGCAAGTTAGTGATGGGTGTGTGTACTGCACGAAAATGGGCTTCCAACAAGTCACAAATAACATTTCAGAACATGTTTGGATGGTAGAAATGGTTGGGAATGATTATTTGGAAAGTTCAATTTTTCACCTCACTTGAAAATAATCCATGTAGGTTCAAAAGTGCCATTTTGATCCATAAAGTTTTGGTACATGAAAATTACATTTTTGGAAAGAGGAGGTCAAATGTGACTTGTTGGAAAAAACCTCACCAAATTTGGCCAAATGGTTTGAGAGATATGGCCTTTTGAAGTTCAAGAATCTTTGAAAATGAATTGATCATAACTTGCCAACCATACGTGGGAATTGAGTGTTCTTGGACTTTTTGGAAATGGGAGAACAAGATCTTCAACTTTCATGTTGGGCAAAAATTCATTTGAAGCTTGTATCATGATGTAAGTTTGAGGATCAAGACTTTCCATTTTTGGTAAATTTCAGTTACAGGTCAAGTTTCCCTTTTTGGAAACTTCTGATCTGGCTTCAAATTCTTCCATGATGGTGTTTGACATGATATATGAAGACTATATGGACATGAATGAGACCTCTCAAACCAAATCCAATCATCAAATCACTGATTAAATGGACAGTTGACCAACAGTTGACTTTTAGGGTTTCTGACTGACTGTGCATTGAATGATGACTTCTGAACATCCAATCCTTGACCAAAACACTTCAAATGGATCCCCAAGTCATGTGAACATGTTGGACCAACCCTAGGGCCTTGTTTCAATGAAAATTGCACTTGCTTGCTTGATTGACTGATCTCCTGACCAGTTTGACCTAATTCTTCTGACTGGCTTGCACTTGAGGCAAAGGGGACAATGCAATGTTATGCAGTGGACCATGTTATGTTATGACCTAATATGAGAATGTATGTACAATGATAGGTGCAAATTTGAGGTGCTACAGATGCCCCTATTCAATCAGCTGGGAACCCGAACGGATGATAGCAGCGGCTGTCATACTTTCAGGGTAAACAGGGATTGAATACTAAGAACCGTAGAAATTTGCACTCTGCCGGATATGATACAAGAAGAACCACGTCATTTACTGATGACGCCTGCAATTGACAACTTCAGAAAAGCGAAACCATTTACTGATGGTTAGAAACTGGTAACTTGATATTTACCGATATCAACTTGAGCAAGACCATTTACCGATGGCTGCTGGGAAACAACTTCTGATGTAAAAGGAAGCAAAACCATTTACCGATGGTGGCTTCAAAGAAACTTGACATTTACCGATATCAACTTCAACTCGACCATTTACCGATGGCTACTGCAACTGGGGATCCGATATTTACCGATATCGAAGAAAACTGGGCCATTTACCGATGGCATCTCCGCTTGGGGAGGGACAAAATTTCTGTGATGGAACCAGACAAGACGTTTACCGACGACTTCTGGGGATTTTGGTTTTATCCACAAGGAAACAAAGCATGACCAGACATTTACCGTTGAATGGGATGAGACTCGACGTTTACCGACATCGAAAGATGATGTTTACCGACATCCAAAAACGACCAGACATTTACCGATGACCGGGGAACACTTCACTAAGGGAAAAAACAAGCATTTGCAACTGGAAACCAGATAGGACATTTACCGATGACTCTACTGGGGATCTCTAGTTGGGGATTATCAGACATTTACCGATGACTGTAGAAAAGACTCGATGTTTACCGACATCGAAAGATGATGTTTACCGACATCAAAAAAATGACCAGACATTTACCGATGATTGGGGAGAAAACCCGATGTTTACAGACACCGAAACAATGGTGTTTACCGACACCAAAAATGATGACCAGACATTTACCGATGACTGGGGAGAATACCCGATGTTTACAGACACCGAAACAATGGTGTTTACCGACACCAAAAATGATGACCAGACATTTACCGATGACTGGGGAGAATACCCGATGTTTACAGACACCGAAACAATGGTGTTTACCGACACCAAACAAAGAAACACACGTGGGTGCTGGCATGACACTTACCGGTATCACAAGAACGTCATCTTAGATATGTCAAGGCAAGGTTGACCACTTGCTGGGGATCTCACTGGGGAGAAACAAACTTTCCTTCCTCGGACGGGTGAGGAAATAAACCTCTGTGGGGATATCAATCCTGAATGCTGTCAAGAGCAACTGTAGCAGACTTGCTGTGCTGATGTTGAATGAAATGATCCGCCTCTGCCGGGGATACGGTCTGGTGAGGTTAACACATGAATGCATATGTTTGAATTTTTCTATGGCGTAATGCTCCATATTGAATGGGAATGCTACGCAGTTTGAGGATGCAATGATCACTAAAATGCAAAAATGCAAAAATGATGAAAAACTCCGGCTGGGGAGCCAAAACTGATCGGGTACTCCAACTCTGCGGGGAGACTCTGCAGGGAGAGCAACGACTTCTCACTCATGTTGGAGAATAGCACTGCTGCTGGGGAAAGGTAAACTCCGCTGGGGATATCCTTCAGTCCACAGATAGGATAAATGTTGGAGATAAATTTCAATGAACCTGCCTCACTCGGGGAGGAAATCGGCAACTATAGGCCTGCTGGGGATAGGCAATCCTTAGACCTGTTGGGGAATAGAAGGCACTATCCACAGACGTCTCCGCAGGGGAACATAGCTCTGATAGCTTCCATACTTGCTTGGGGAAAATATCTGCTGAGGAAACGTCCTCACAGATGCCAATCTGAAAAACAGCACAACAAAATGCCCCCAGGGGATACATGGACAAGATACGCTCAAGTGTCCTCAACATTCAAAATGATTTTCAAATGTTTCATCATCCTGCAAGCTATTGTTTAGCCTTCATGTTTTTATATGCGATGCTTATCAAAAAAAATTCGGACATTTTTGCAAACAAAACAGTAAAAATAAAAACAAAAGAGCCATTTATCTGAATAACGACTTTTATTGATCGAAAATGTGCCTGAAGAGGCAAATACATTGGGGAGCAATTCCTAGAAAGAGGTAATTGCGCAAAAAAAGGAAAAATCTATCCTAATGGCAATGTGAACACGGCATCCACTATTTCCCAATTCTGTTATAACTCACAGATCATCAGTTTTCCTCCCAACTCCTTGCTTTCTGAGAAGAATGACTGGACGGATCGCATCTTTCGAGATGGCAGATGACAAAGCTTGATGAAGTACAGACAACTCAGACTGTAGTCTTCGCTTTAATCCCTCTTTTGGCTGGATCGCCCTTTCGGGTTTTCAATCCCCCGGGATACCCATTTTTGCCTAAGCCGCCCTTGCGGGTTTTCGACTTACCGGGTGTACAAATTCTTTTTATTTTATCCCTAATTTTTGCCCGAACCTTTTCTTTCTGTTTTTTTGGTTCGCCGGGATGCCCTTTTTTTTGCCTGGGCTCTTTTTTTTTCTTTTTGTCCAGCGGGTCAATTTATGCGAAGTATTTTTTGACTACATCTGAGTTAACAGGAGACGGAAAGGCTTCACCATCCATAGGTGTAAGCATCAAGGCTCCACCGGAGAATACCTTTTTCACAACATATGGACCTTCATAATTAGGAGTCCACTTGCCCCTGTTATCTGCACCGGGAGGGAGGATCCTCTTCAAAACTAGATCACCGATCTGATAGCTTCGAGGACGCACTTTCTGATCAAAGGCTCGCTTCATCCTTCTCTGATACAACTGTCCATGGCATACAGCTGCTAACCGTCTCTCCTCGATAAGGCTCAACTCGTTAAACCTTGTTCGAATCCACTCGGCTTCGTCCAGCTTGACATCCAATAAAACTCTCAGAGAAGGAATCTCCACTTCAACAGGTAGGACGGCTTCCATACCATACACAAGGGAGTAAGGGGTTGCCCCAGTCGACGTACGTACTGAGGTACGGTACCCATGCAAAGCGAAAGGCAGCATCTCATGCCAATCCTTGTACGTAACGACCATCTTCTGCACAATCTTCTTGATATTCTTGTTCGCCGCTTCTACAGCACCATTCATCTTCGGTCTGTAAGGAGAAGAATTGTGATGTTCAATCTTGAAATCTTTACAAAGCTCTTTCATCATCTTGTTATTGAGATTCAAACCATTGTCAGTGATGATTCTCTCCGGAATTCCATAACGACAGATGATTTCTTTCTTGATGAACCGGGTAACCACTTGTTTGGTAACGTTAGCATAGGAAGCTGCTTCCACCCATTTGGTGAAATAGTCAATCGCTACCAAAATGAAGCGATGTCCATTCGAAGCAGTAGGCTCAATCTTCCCAATCATATCAATGCCCCACATGGCAAACGGCCAAGGCGAATTCATGACATTCAGAGGGCTTGGTGGCACATGCACCTTATCAGCATAGATTTGACACTTATGGCACTTCCGAGCATACTTGAAACAATCGGATTCCATAGTCATCCAGTAATAACCCGCTCTCAACAATTTCTTAGCCATTGCATGTCCGCCGGCATGAGTACCGAAGGAACCTTCATGAACTTCCTGCATTAACATGTCTGCCTCGGGTCTGTCCACGCATCTGAGCAAGACCATGTCAAAGTTTCTCTTATACAGCACATCATCCTGATTCAAATAGAAGCTTCCAGCTAGCCTTCTCAGGGTTTTCTTGTCATTCTTCGACGCACCTTCAGGATACTCCTGAGTCTTGAGGAAGTTCTTGATGTCATAATACCACGGCTTCTCATCACCCACAACAGACTCGGCTGCAAACACATACGCAGGCCTCTCGAGTCGATTCACCGCAACATGTGGCACATGATTCCACCAATGAACTTTGATCATAGAAGACAAAGTTGCCAAGGCATCAGCCATTTGATTCTCATCCCGGGGGACATGATACAACTTCACCTTCTTGAAGAACGTCAATATTCTTCTGGTGTAATCTCTATACGGAATCAAATGCGGCTGGTTCGTATTCCAATCTTCGTTGACTTGATTGATCACTAGAGCGGAATCCCCAAATATATCAAGAGTTTTGATCCTCAGATCAATGGCTTCTTCTATCCCCATGATACAAGCCTCATACTCAGCTTCGTTGTTGGTGACGTCAAACGTCAATCTGGCAGAAAAAGGTATATGAGCACCTTTAGGATTGATCAATACTGCCCCAACACCGTTACCATTCATATTCACAGCCCCATCAAACATCAGTGTCCATTTGTCATCTGGATCCGGTCCTTCCTCGACAAGAGGCTCTTCGCAATCTTTCATCTTAAGATACATGATGTCTTCATCAGGGAATTCAAACATCATAGGCTGATAATCTTCAATCGGTTGCTCGGCGAGGTAGTCTGACAGAATACTACCTTTGATGGCCTTTTGTGACGTGTACTGAATGTCATATTCTGTTAGAATCATCTGCCAACGAGCAACGCGTCCGGTGAGAGCCGGTTTCTCAAAGATGTACTTCACTGGATCCATCTTAGAAATCAATAAGGTAGTATGGTTCAACATATACTGCCTCAGTCGGCGAGCAGCCCAGGCCAAAGCACAACAAGTTTTCTCGAGCAGTGAATATCTTGTTTCACAGTCGGTAAACTTTTTGCTAAGGTAGTATATGGCATGCTCTTTTCGACCAGACTCGTCATGCTGTCCCAATACACACCCCATCGAGTTCTCAGTCACTGACAGGTACATTATCAGAGGTCTCCCTAGAACTGGAGGTATAAGGATTGGAGGTTTCTGTAAATACTCCTTTATCTTGTCAAAAGCTTTCTGACAATCATCATTCCACTTGATCACCTGATTCTTTCTAAGCAGTTTGAAAATTGGTTCGCACGTGGCTGTTAGATGAGATATGAACCTTGCAATGTAGTTCAATCTCCCTAAAAACCCACGGACTTGCTTCTCCGTTTTCGGTTCAGGCATCTCTTGAATAGCTTTGACTTTCGCTGGATCAACCTCAATCCCTTTCTCACTGACAATGAAGCCTAAAAGCTTCCCTGACCTCACCCCAAACGTACACTTGTTCGGATTCAATCTCAGCTTGAACTTCCTCAACCGGTCAAACAGCTTCTGCAAATTAACCAAGTGCTCCTCTTCTGTCTGTGACTTCGCGATCATATCATCTACGTACACTTCGATTTCTTTGTGCATCATGTCATGAAAGAGAGTCGTCATTGCCCTCTGATAGGTAGCACCAGCATTCTTTAGCCCAAATGGCATCACCTTATAGCAGAGCGTGCCCCAAGGTGTAATGAATGTCGTCTTTTCCATGTCCTCTGGCGCCATCTTGATCTGATTATATCCAGAGAAACCATCCATGAAAGAGAATACCGAGGATTGAGCCGTATTATCAACCAATACATCAATGTGAGGTAATGGGAAATCATCTTTCGGACTCGCTCTATTCAGATCCCGGTAATCGACACACATTCTGACTTTACCATCCTTCTTCGGCACAGGAACGATGTTGGCCACCCATGGGGGATAACTTGTAACAGCCAAAAAACCCGCATCCCACTGCTTCTGAACCTCTTCCTTGATCTTAGTTACCATGTCAGGACTCGTTCTACGAAGCTTCTGCTTGACCGAAGGACATCCTTATCTAAGAGGTAATCGATGCACCACAATGTCTGTATCTAACCCAGGCATATCTTGATATGACCAGGCGAATATCTCCACATATTCTCTCAGCATCTCAATCAGCCTCCTCTTGACAGAGTCCTCTAAAGCAGCCCCAATCTTGATTTCTCTTTTGGCGTCCTCAGTACCCAAATTAACAACCTCCAACTCCTCCTGATGAGGTTGGATGACCCTTTCCTCCTGCTTCAGCAATCTGACCAATTCTGCAGGAAGTTCACAGTCTTCCTCACTCTCATCTTCAGCTTGGTAGATGGGGTTGTCGAAATCATACTGAGCCATAACAGAACTGTTCATAGTGAATGCCATAAGATCGCTTCTGCATGTTTAATGCTTTGTTTTAGAAAAAGAGTTCAATAAAGTCACAAAAAACAAAAACATTGCCATTTTTTTTTATTGTTTTTGAAAAAGGATGAAAACAAAAAAATAGAAAGACAGGGATCACAAAGTTTGATTTCAAAAAATGTCCTTCATTAATGATAATCATTAAAACATGATGAGGCCCTACAATGAATCACTACGCCTTGGGCAAATCGTAGGATTTTCATGCAAAATGAAAAAACAACAGAAAATTACTCTGTCAGAAGAGTAACTTGAACCACTTCTTCAGCCGTCCAGTTGTTGATAGACCCCCCTGGTGCACACGGGCGAACCCAGTTGTCCAAATCACAATCACTGTCACAGTCTTCACTACCGGTTGCAGAGACGTCGCCATGATTCATCAGCCCAGCGCTGGTAAAGGTACTCGGACCCGCTTGACCATTCTGCTCTGCTTGGAGAGGTTCATAACCAACGCCAAATTTGTCTTCTTTAACAGGCAAGTCCACCATCTTGCCCCAGCCTTCAGCTTTGCCAGAATCAACAACCTCCTTAGCCTGCTTGTAAGAAGTAATTGAAGCACCTGGCTTCCTCTGCTCAGCGTACGCCACTTTCTCAAGACCAACAGTCTCAAACGCCTGGCATAAGGTTTCGTGGATCTCGCCATCCACCTCAACATATTTGAACGAGGATAGATGACTCACCAGAATCTCTTCTTCACCGCACACGGTCACAATCTGACCGTTCCAGACATACTTGAGCTTTTGATGGAGAGTCGACGAGACTGCCCCTGCTGCATGAATCCATGGACGCCCCAATAAACAACTATAGGCGGGCTGGATGTCCATAACATAGAAGATGACATCGAATACCTCAGGACCTATCTTCACAGGCAAGGTAACTTCCCCACATACAGAACGTTTGGATCCGTCGAAAGCACGAACGATCAGGTCACTGGGAGTAAGCACAAACCCTTCCACATCAATCTTCTTCAGAATCTGCTTAGGCAGCACATTCAGCGACGACCCGGTGTCTACCAATACGTGAGACAACACTGCCCCCTTGCACTCCATGGTGATGTGCAAGGCTTTGTTATGGTTCCGCCCTTCAGGCGGTAAGTCCAGGTTGGTGAATCCTACACCATGCCTGGTGCTCACATTGGCCATCACGCCCTCCAGTTGATTGACAGAAATCTCCTGAGGCACGTAAGCCAGATTCAACATCTTCAGCAAGGCATTACGGTGTGCCTCAGAGCACAACAACAGTGAAAGTATAGAAATCTTGGACGGAGTTTGATTCAACTGATCTACAATCTTGTAGTCACTTTTCTTGATTATCTTCATAAACTCCTCCACGTCCTTCTCAAATGACCCCTCGGGCGCTTCCTTCTGGACAGGTTCTTCCTCAACCACAGCTTGCTTACCCTTTGCTTTGGCGAGAGCCTCAGCATTATTGTCCCTCAAAGGCTGCGGTGCGAACAGACGACCGCTTCTGGTAAAACCTCCCGGACCCCCTACATTATCCACATGCGGACCAACAGTTGCAGGAACTCTATTCGGTAAACCAATTGTCACTGGAGCTTGATTCACTGGTCTCGTCTGACTTTCAGCCCTTCTGTTACTGCGGTAAGCATTATCATACTTCCACGACACGGCTCTACTATTCTCAACAGCCCTTCTTCCAGACGCGGCGATAGTAGTTGGAGCATTGATGGTTACAGGCACGGAAATGGTAACTGGGGTACCATTTGTTGCAGGTGCACTAACGACCCTTTGTCCACGTCCTTCAGACGGTTTAAAGTAAATGGTGATAGTTGACACTGTTCCACGATCTTTTACAGCCCTACTGAATTGCAAACAACCCTCATCCATCATACCCTGGATACCGGCCCTTAACTGGTCGCAACCATTCTCAGATTCTGCACAGCCCAAACAATCCTCATCACAGCCCGAGTAGACACCCCCATTCAGCAGACGGCCCTTCACAACTAGCAGAGAAGTCTGAACATCATCAACATTAACAACCAGATCTTCAGCTTCTTTCCCCTCAATATTGTTCACTCTATGCCCACCATGCTGAGGCATAGGGTTGTTTACGACGTTAGGCACTGGAGCAAAGTTGATTGCCTTGGCATCGATCAAATCTTGGACCTTGTGCTGGAGAGCCCGACACTTCTCAGTATGATGCCCTGGTGCCCCAGAGTGAAAGTCACAACGGACGTTGGCATCGTACCCAGGAGGCAATACTGTAGGCGGAGCCATTGTACGCAACTCAACCATCCCCAACCTGAGTAGTTCAGGCAGCAGTTCGGCGTACGACATGGGTAGCGAATCAAAACGTCGATCAGGCATCCTTTGTCTGGGCTGATACGGACGTTGCTGTTGTTGTTGTTGCGGTTGTTGAACTCTTTGTTGTTGTTGTTGACGAGGTTGAGGTGCCGGAATGGTTACTGCAGCAGCTTGACGGTATTCACTTCTGTTCTGATCTCTGCGATGTTGAACAGCATTAGTTTCACCCTCTCTTCGACGAGGCGCCCCAGCAAACGGCTTCTTAGAAGAAGAGGAACCAGCATCTTGGATCTTCCCAGTTTTAATCAAGCTCTCAGTCCTCTCTCCACAAATGACAACATCAGAAAAACTACCGAATGGGCAGCTCCCCATCCGGTCCATAAACACACCCTGAAGAGTGCCGATAAACATATCTGTCAACTCCCTCTCCAGCATAGGGGGTTGAACTCTAGCAGCCAGTTCACGCCACCTCTGGGCGTACTCCTTGAAGCTCTCCCCGGATTTCTGACATAGACTCTGCAGCTGAGTCCGGCTCGGTGCCATGTCCATGTTATGTTTATACTGCCTCAAGAAGGCCTCACCCAGATCCCTCCAGCATCGGATATAATCTCTCTTCAATTCCATGTACCAGTCCAAAGAAGCCCCAGATAGACTATCTTGGAAAAAATACATCCACATCTTTTCATCATCGGTATACGCAGAGATTTTTCGATAATAAGCCTGCACATGGGTGCGAGGGCAAGAAGTACCATTGTATTTATCGAAGGACGGTGCTTTGAACTTGTAAGGGATTCTCAAACCTTCCACCAACCCCATATTGGTAACATCAAAACCGAGAGAATTCTGACATTCCATAGCTCTAATTTTCTCAGCAAGGGCATCAACTTTACGATCCCTCTCATCAACCCTTCCTAGAACGTCTTCGTCTTCACTGAGCAGAGAGAACATATCCTCTTGTCTGTCAACAATCGGAGCAGGATTACGGGCCGGGGCACGGACTGCTCTGGCATTAGCGGCATCTGGAGCAATAGGTTGACCGTTGATTCGAATACCCCCCAACTCATCACCTACAGCATAGTTGCTGATGGGTACAGCAGCAGCAACATTGTTATCATTGATCGGGCCCCCCTCTGGCGGAGCATGGTTGACCGGTGGAATCGCAGCCTCTTGTCTCTGAACCATGGCTCGAAGTTCTTCTTGACCTTGTGCAACCCCTTGCATCATATTCATAAACTGGGCCATGTTAGCCTTCATCTCAGCCAACTCAGCTTGAACTTGATCCATACCTCTCTGTTGATTCAGTCTTGTTGAGTAGCGGTGCGGACGTTGATCAGCTATCCTGCCTGAACAGGAACCAAGAGTGAGAAGTCACGACCAAGAACACCTGTTATGCAAAATGATATGAGTATGGTGCTAATGATGTGTATGATGCACATGATATGTTCATTCCTCAGGCATTCAAAGAGCCTGAGTCATCCTCAAAAGATGGCAACCTGCAGCAAGAACAACATAGAAGCACAGAAACAACATACACAAGAGTGATGAGTACAAGGTGAAACCAACAACCTCATCTATATGAGTAACAGGATCATACAACAAAGTCGACAAAGAAAATCCAAACAATCGGAGTACAACAATGAATCCCATCCAACAAGCCTGGAGGTGATTCTCAACATACATATTAAAGATACAAGCTAAGACAAATGGCCTCCCGGAATGAGAGTCTTCAAGTACTGACACTGGTCTATCAACAGGTCACATTCTGAACATTCTGGCAAAAGAGTGATCTTCTCCTTCAGTTGTCGTCTAAGCTCTACCACTTCTCCTCCAAAGTGGTTCTCTGATGTCTGTCTCAAGTCCACTTCCTTCTTCAACTGGATGTCTTTATCCCTGAGTTGCTTCTCCAAGTCTCTGATCTTCTTCTGATAGCTGGCCTCAACCCTCTGCAACCTCAAGCACTCCCGGTGTTCTGCATCTAACATGCTCTCCACCTCCTCGTAGGATCTCTTCTTGCTTCTCAGTCTGCTAGCATCCTCTTCTCGCACTCCTCTGAGTTGATGAGCCAAGTTCAAACTATCAGCTTTGGCTTTGTACAGCTCCATCTGGGTATCTTGCTCCTTCCCTCTCAAACGGCGATTCTCCATCAGGGCTTGCTTGTAGTGCTCCGCAGGCACACTCTCAGCAAGGATCAAAGGTGGTTGCTCCTGCAACGGCTCCATCCTGTCGTAGGGTAACAACAAAGTTTCTACTCTCTCCTTGACCCAATCAGTGTAATCAGGCATAGCAACGGCAAACTTCTTCCCTAAGACAGATCCATCCTTCACACCAATAGACTTCCAAGCTCTCCCTATCTGCTCCAATCTATCCGGGTCACTCTGCTTCTCAAAATACACACTTTCTGCTACCTCAGCCTCAAGTGGTCTTCCCTTCATCACAAACCCCAACTGGCGAAGAGAAAGAACCGGGTTGTAATTGATGCAACCCCTAGTCCCTACGAGTGGCACATTACGGAATCCTCCACAACTCATAATGACGTTACGCACATCCATCCGGTAAGATTGCCACCTGATATCATAGGAGGTAAGAGACATAACCCTCTGAGTCCACTTATGCGTGCTCTGAGCATCCACAAAAGGTCCACTGACTGGCAGGAGAGACAAGAACCACCTGAGCAAAAGCGGGAGACAACACCTGATAGCCCCACCCTTACCATGCCTACTGTGAACAGCATAGTAAGTGTCAGCTAACAGAGTAGGAACTGGATTTCCTCCAATGAAAATACTGACTGCAGCATAGTCAACAAAATTGGGCATACTCGGAAACAGGACGATCCCATAGATCATGACGGCCAACTGAGCATGAAAGGCTTCCCAACTTCCCTTCTCTGCTTCTTCTCTAGCTACCCTCAACAGAAACTTCAAAGGCAATCCTACAACATCCCCACTGGACTTCCAACTATCACTGACTTCCTTGATACCCAAATGGAGAGCTCTGGCAACAACTCTGAAATCAACCTCCTTGGGCACATCCAAGAAAGGAACCTGATACCGGACCGGGACACTCAGCAGAATGGAGTACTCCTCAAGAGTAGGCGCCAACTGATAATCTTGAAAGGTGAAACAATGAAGCTCTGGGTCGTAGAACTGTAGAAGAGTCTGCAACGGCACCGGATCGACTACCATCTTCAACAGTGTCAGAATATCTCCATACTGGTCAACAAACCCCTTCTGGTTACCACTGGTCATAAGGTTACTCAACTCAATCAGAGACGTCAAAGGTTCACGGTGAAAGCTGTAGGAACAAGTCTTCCGCTTCAACTCTGGGACTGTTGCCATCTCTATCAGTGAACAAGCTCTGGAATGTACCTGAGAAATGATATGCATGCAGGGATTAGTTTTTTTTTCCTTTCTTTTTCTTTTTTTTTTCTTTTTTTTTTTGCGTATTTTTTTTGAAAATAAACATGTTATGATGCAAATGATGCAGACACGACTGGTTGGCTGTGTCTCTCAGAACACAGGATCAAAACTTCGGCTTGAACTCGGAACTACAAATTCATCTGAAACCCAAAGTCATCTGAGACCCCAAACTTCTGAACCAATAGTCACCAACAGGATCACAAGTCACCAACAAGTCACCCACAAGTCACCAACTGTACCTGTAATAATGATCATTCCCTCCCCACTCACGGGTGTCATCTAGGCCAGGGTAAAGTCGAGAGAAACGCAGCATAAATAACCTTTCGCAGAATATCATCATATACACACCCGAAGTATGTAACGATAATATCCCACCAGGGTCTGAACTGCTCGTGATATCAATGTTCCGCTAAGTGGCGCAATACCACCCGCTTCCCATGAATCACTCTATTCCTAAGTATCCTAGATTTCACTCATGGCCTGGGTATTGGGCCTTTTACCTCATGTAACTCCCACCCCAACAGAGAGAAACAGACAACCAGCCAGCCAGGTGAACAGATGAATATGAATGCAAACATTAATGCAAACATAAATGCAAACAATAAATGGAATGAATGCAATAAAAAACAGCAAACAGCAACCAAAACCCTAACCTAGAGAGCGCTAGGAGAGACTCGCTTAGGGAAGATGGACCAGCACAGGTCAACTTCTCTATTTTCCCCAGCAGAGTCGCCAGCTGTCGCATCACGCGAAAAACCGGCGGGAAAACAAGAACAGCAGAGCCGCCACCGTGCGTTATTTATCCCAAAAGAGGGAAAGGAAACGCTCGAAGTAAACCTGGAAAAGACATGGTCTCGCGACCAAAGAGAATGGGATCGGGAGTCGGTTATGCGAAGGGAAGGTATTAGCACCCCTACGCATCCGTCGTACTCGACGGGATCCACGCACAATAGGAAGGAAAAATTGGTTGCTAAAACACTGCTCAAAACACACACACACACTGGCTGAAAGAGACACAAGAAAACAGACAAGACTGACTCGGCAGGATGTCGCATCCTGGGCCTACTTAGTCTATCAGGCATAGACATCAGAGTCGAAGTAGTTCAGACTGGGGAAACGACACATGCTCGCTAGGATATCGCATCCTATGCATACGTATCTCCTTTGGACGAAGGAGAATCAGAGCATTCGTAGCTCGGCTGACACACATACAAACAAACACTGGCAAAGGCAAACGTGGAGCCTGAATGCCAATCACTGGGCTTACATCAGCATCCGAACCAAAACACCCACACTGGAACCCAAATGCCACTCGATGGACTTACATCAGCTTCCAAGCACACAACAAGACAAAACAAAGACACAGGCGCCCGGAGAGATCAGCTCATCTCCTGCCTACGTACCTCATCTGGTATGAGGATCAGGGCGACGTAGTTCCCCTACAGAGGGATACAGGACTAGCCTAACCAGATAATAGAGGGAGACACAACTAGGGAGACTACGACTCGAGCCTAGATGTTGTCATGCAAAATCATCCCTAAGTTAAGGTTTCTAGCTAACTTGCACAGGAAGCAAGCCTATCCTAATCATGACTTGCACAGGAAGCAAGCCACACACACACTTAACTTGCGCAGGAAGCAAGCCAAGCAAAACCTAACTTGCACAGGAAGCAAGTCTAAACTAAACCTAACTTGCACAGGAAGCAAGTCAAACAAACACACAAGCACAGGTAGCACACACTATACACAAGCAAGGGGCTCAAACAAGGCTAGGTTTTAGTCGAGGGGTCATATCAACCTCAACAAACAAACCTCTGGAACTGGGTGAATGTGCTCTTAACCTTGCCATTGAGGGGCTAAGGTGAAGCAGATGAAAGGTGAGTGAAGATGAGACTTCACAGCTCTTATCCCTGGCCTGGGAGAGCTTTAGACAAGAATGTGTGGGTTCAGAAAGTGGGAACCCTTCTACACATTTGAAACTGACTCAACTGTACAATTGTACAAGATCTTGGGTTGGTATCTGCAATGCATCAACACAGTGGTGTGAGCAAAGCAGATGACACACTGAATAGCAGGGGATAGGTTGCATATCCCTTGGGTTCTTCCAATTGCCTCTTCACTTAGGAGGTCTTTGACTCTATACAAGGACAAATTAAACATACACAAACATTGCCTCTTAAGGAGGACTTCAGACGGTTGCCTGGCCAAGTAACAGGCCAGGTCTTCCAGACTACATGAAGATTAGAAGTATACCTCAATGCAAATTGCTTATACAAGCAAAGCAAAGCAAAGTTCACAAGGAACTGAGCAACTAAAAGCACTTGTTTTTGAAGAAAGTTGTGAAACGGTTGTTGTTTGGTCTCCAATGGCTGAAACAGGTGCACCTTATGCTTCTACAAGATGGATGGAGGAGGAATCTTGGCTCAGCAACCCTTGAAGATGCTTAAATCGAGTTCTGCCATGGATGATGTGTTGGAACAACAGTCGGGCAAAAGCTCCTTACAGTAGTGGAAAGATGGTGAAAACAAGCTCACAATGTTGCTTGGGTGATGAAACAACAATGTCCAGGTCGAGTTCTTTTGAAGTTTTTGCAGATTTCTCAAGATGGGGAAAAATGGATTTTTTAGATAGATGAGTTTTCTGTTGGTTTTGAGTGGCTGCTAGGGTTTCCTTCAGCAGGAAAATGATGAATATATACCCTGTTTTGTGGTACTGATTAGAGTTCATGAAAGGTGGGATGGAGTTGGTGAAAAATGTACTTTTGTCCAATTTTCAAGCAAGTTAGTGATGGGTGTGTGTACTGCACGAAAATGGGCTTCCAACAAGTCACAAATAACATTTCAGAACATGTTTGGATGGTAGAAATGGTTGGGAATGATTATTTGGAAAGTTCAATTTTTCACCTCACTTGAAAATAATCCATGTAGGTTCAAAAGTGCCATTTTGATCCATAAAGTTTTGGTACATGAAAATTACATTTTTGGAAAGAGGAGGTCAAATGTGACTTGTTGGAAAAAACCTCACCAAATTTGGCCAAATGGTTTGAGAGATATGGCCTTTTGAAGTTCAAGAATTTTTGAAAATGAATTGATCATAACTTGCCAACCATACATGGGAATTGAGTGTTCTTGGACTTTTTGGAAATGGGAGAACAAGATCTTCAACTTTCATGTTGGGCAAAAATTCATTTGAAGCTTGTATCATGATGTAAGTTTGAGGATCAAGACTTTCCATTTTTGGTAAATTTCAGTTACAGGTCAAGTTTCCCTTTTTGGAAACTTCTGATCTGGCTTCAAATTCTTCCATGATGGTGTTTGACATGATATATGAAGACTATATGGACATGAATGAGACCTCTCAAACCAAATCCAATCATCAAATCACTGATTAAATGGACAGTTGACCAACAGTTGACTTTTAGGGTTTCTGACTGACTGTGCATTGAATGATGACTTCTGAACATCCAATCCTTGACCAAAACACTTCAAATGGATCCCCAAGTCATGTGAACATGTTGGACCAACCCTAGGGCCTTGTTTCAATGAAAATTGCACTTGCTTGCTTGATTGACTGATCTCCTGACCAGTTTGACCTAATTCTTCTGACTGGCTTGCACTTGAGGCAAAGGGGACAATGCAATGTTATGCAGTGGACCATGTTATGTTATGACCTAATATGAGAATGTATGTACAATGATAGGTGCAAATTTGAGGTGCTACAGATGTTGCTGGAAAATCCAACTGCCATGAATGATGCAACTTGCAACAGTCTTCAAATCAACTCGAAATCCTCTTGATCCTGCTTCAATCCAGCTCAAAAATGCTCGTGGATCATAGATTAATCAATAACCAGGCAATGGATTTGAAGAAATTTGCAGAAAAGTGAGAGAAGAAAATGAAGAGAATTGTGAAAACTAGATCTAGATCTGAGAATTTTGATGTGCTTCTGAAGTTTTCTGTTATGATTATGTTTATATATGGTTTCCTAATAATGTTGCTAATCACAATTAAGCAAATGCAAGTGAATTAAGTAAAAACCAAGTGTTATGCCAAATTATCCAATTCACCTCTATGCATGGAATGGATGGAACAGTGCACGATTTATGTGTTAATTCACTTGCAAAACCTGTTTTGAGCCAAATGCACATGATTGGAAGTGAAAGCAATGCACCATTTTTGAATTTGGATTTTCCCTCCAAAATTCAAATGAAAATGCCAAAAAATTTGTAAAGGAAATGCATGATATGTGATGCATGTTTTGGATAGCACATGACAAGAGAGGAATGTTGCAAAAAGAACCACTTCATTTGGCCTTTTGGTTCAAAATTTATGCACTTGTGAAGTTCAAATTATCTTGACCATGATTGATCCATATCTTCTCAACCATATATGAGAAATTCATGTTCTTGGACTTTTTGGAAATGGGAGAACAAGATCTACAACTTTCATGTTGGACAAAATTTCATTTGAAGCATTTTTGGTGATGTAATCTTGAGGAGAAAACCTTTCCATTTTTGGCAATTTTGAATTACAGGTCACTTACTATTTTTGGAAAGTTTTCATCTGACCTCAAATTCTTCATTGTTGATGTTTGAAATGTCAAATGAGACTTGTTTGAACATGAATGAGGCCTCTCTAACCATCTCCCACCTTCAAATCCAACAGTTGACTTTTGGTTAACTTTTTCAGTTGATAGATGACTTGGTCATGCATAGATGAATTTGAGCCCCAATCTCCTGATGAAATGGCTCCAAAACGAAACCCTAGCTCATACAAGCTCATTAAAACCATATGATGATCCCCATCTCCTTGAAGACCTCTTCTCCTTGACAAACCCTGATTGGCATGATACAACTGATTAGGGTTGACCAGAGGTCAAAAACCCTAATCCCAAGGAACATGATCAGGCACAATGAACCTCTTGGTGATGATGAGACCATGATGATGGTCAATCTCCTTGAGAAACCAAGAAACCCTAATTGAAGCACAATCCTCAGATGATTAGTGATCAATTCATGAGACCCTCAAGCTTGAATCTTTTAACCTCTTTATCTTCTGAGAAAGACCTAGGAGGATGACTTGCTTATTGTTTCCACATGATATGCCAAGATGCAATGACTAATGACCTACAAAATAAAATGCAATATGCTAAGCTAGTCCCAAGAGAGGAGGGAAAATTTTGAGGTGTTACAGTTACACCGACTCAAGTTGGTGTAGTGATATTGAGGATAGAAAATTTACAACTGTCTATATGTTTATGTTAGATGGTGCACCAGTTGCTTGAAACTCAAGAAAAGAACCAGTAGTAACATTGTCATCGTGTGAAGCAGAGTACATAGTTGCTTCTCTCTGTGCATGTCAAACAACATGGATGATGAATTTGGTCAAAAAAATTATAGGGAAGAATCATGAGCAATTACCATGAAGATCGACAACATGACTGCTATCAATTTGGCGAAGAATCTGATAGCACATGGAAGAATCAAACACATCGAAATGAAGTTTTGTTATCTTCGAGAGCAAGTGGAAGAAGTGAGGCTAAAGTTGGAGCACTGCATAATTGAGAATCAGATTGCAGACATTATGACGAAAGAAGTACATGTGGAAGTGTTCAAGAAACTAAGATCTATGATGAGTATAAACAACTTAGACACAATGAATTAGGTGATATGTTGAAAATGTAATCTTTTGTGTCAAAGCAGTAATTTCGACAAAGTCTGTTGTTGTTGAAATGTTCAGTATGTCGAAATTGTAAAGTTGTCGAAATGTAGACGAAGTGTGTCTTCGACAGAATTTTGTGCCTTAGCTTTATTTGTTTGCTTTAGCTAAGTTAATTAGGTTAGTTGGAGATTGTTTGGTGTACAAGCAATCTCGGCCTATAAATAGGGAGACACCCTATCGTTGTTTGTAATGCAGTTGCATAACCAAAAGTGAATAAGTTTTTAGTTTGAAAGCAGAGAGGGTGACTCTGCAGAATTCTTCTTCCTCTTCCTTTTCTCTAAAACCCTAACTTCTCATTTTATTCTCCAATTCATCTTTTCATTCTTCTTTCATTATCAACTGTGCAGTAGAATCATCTTGCAACCAAGGTTGGTTGATTTACTTGAGTGAAGAGTGAAGAATAAAATAAGTAATCAGTCAGAAATATTGATTATTATTCATTAAGATTGATTCGGAATTCTCTAAGATTTAGTGAAATTCCACATCATGAATTTGACGAATACCAACAATATCATCATAGAAAACTTTTTAAGTGAGCTCCCTCGTAAATTTTAAATATATATATATATATATATATATATATATATATATATATATATATATATATATATATATATATATATATATATATATATATTTTAGCAATTACAATACAATAAGTATGTCCACTTTATAAAAAGAGATGGAAAAAATCATATACCAGGACTAACCTGTCAAATTATAGTTGTACAATGTCATAGGCTTACCTTTAAAAACATTATTTAAGAGTATAATTAATGTAAGTGGCTCATATGGAACTCTCTTTTGTGATGGACTGGTATGTGAGGACTGATATATATTCATTATTTATGCATCTGTGAGATGTTTCTGTCAAGGTATTTACTTCAATAATCTTCTTCGTACCAAATATACATTTGACCATTTGTTAAATGTGTTTTTGTAATTAGAAAAAGCACTACGTTGAATTTTGAAGGTTTAATATCTATAATATAATTCAATTGTTTTTAGATACAAAAGTTTTGTAGTGGCTGTGTTGCACATAGTAAGAGACTCACTTGATATATAAAATGTAAAATTTATCGTTACCTAAAAAAATCTCTCAAGTGAATTTTATTTAATGGCAGTTAAAAATGTAAAATAACTGTCTTTTCTCTAAAACTCATAGCGCTAAAAATTGACAATTGACATGGCATTCTAATTTTACTATTGTTGTTCAATAATTGACAGTCTTATAATTGCTTAGTTTATGTTAATTTCAATTTTAGTTTGATGTTTTGTAGGTTGAACTTCTTGAGTGTTTTTTTTCCAACAATTTGAAATAGCTCTAAATATCGCATTTCATAAACTTTCTCTTGAACATGGGTTTATTCCTGACTGTCACGAAGATACTACAGATGAAAAATCCACTGAACTTAAAGTTGGAAATAACATGATATTCATGGGGACTAATTCCTAACAATGTTGATACATATAATTTTTTTATATTCTAACATCGATCTCTTCTATCATTATATTAACCTCAAATCTTAATTACGGTCGATAATGATGGAAAGGAATATATATATTATTGTAAAATTATTTTTTATCTATAAAATTAGTATACATTATCATAAAATTTATAGTAAATAGGTTTGATTAATTTGAAAAGAAAATTAGTTAAATTTAAATGTATGTAAATAAAACTTAAAATATAGGGATTTAATTGAAATACACTGACAGTGTAAAAGGATTTTACATCGTCGGTAAATCCTAAACGTTGAATATTAAAATATGTTTGATTTTTATTTTGAAAATATATAAAGTAATACAAACGGGTGATGGTGATGCATTGACTGTATAAATCTTTTTACACTGACATTGCATACTAATTAATCCCAAAATATAGTTGGTTTTAAAAGTTCTTTTTAATAAATTTGGTTTTATTTTATTTTTAAAATGACACATGATACAACCAGTTAGATCTAGATAAAAAAAACATTCTTACAAATTACTTTCAATATATATTTTAGTACAATTATGCCGTATAAAATAAAATAAAATGGAATAAATAAAATTATTGACCCAAATATAAAGTGAGTTAATAAAGTTTCAATAAAATTTGTTTTCTCATTTCATATAAGTTATATGAAACAGAGAAAATGAAATTACTAATCCAAAGTGAGTTAATAAAGTTTCAATAAAATTTGTTTTCTCATATCATATAAGTTATATAAAACGGAAAAATGAAATAACTAATCCAACTATGCACTGAGTTAATAAAATTTTAATAAATTTTATTTTTTTATATCGTGAAAATTATATGAAACAAAAACAATGCAATTATTGATCCAAATATTAGTTAATAGAAATTTATCTACTGTTTTTTCAAATATATGAAAAAGATTATAAGAATTTATTAAAAAATATTGAGTAGATATTTTAAAAGTGTATTTGTCTCGTATAAAATAATTATCTTATTTATAAAAAATTAAACGATTAATTTATCTAATATAAGTTTTAATAATTTTTATTTTTAATTATTTTTTTATAATATTTTTATTTTTATTTCATTTTTTTACATATATTATCATTTTAATTTAAATTGTTCATAATATTCTTAAGATTTTTTTCAATATCGTGTTAAAATTGACCTTTCTTAATTTATTTTAGAGAGAGGGAAGCTTAAGAATATTTGAAATGAATGAATTGCTTAAGCTACGATCACATAAAATCGAATAAATTTTGTACGCATCTCGCTCTATAAAATGAAGCTGCCTTTCATCAACCAAAATAAAAAATAATTGAAGGTCCCACCGAGAATTGAACTCGGGTTACTAGATTCAGAGTCTAATGTCCTAACCGCTAGACCATGGGACCAATTTTTGATTATCAATTTTATTTTCTCAACCTGAATCTGTCATAAATCCAAATAAAATTTCCGTTAAAGTAGGTACGGACATGTATTGATTTTGATTACGATTTGCATGCCTAGCCATCTATTATTTGGATTAGTATGACATCAACAAAAATAATAATGTGGAATTAGCTTGACTATAGATTTTCTTTTGACTCTTCACAATGAAATAGTATTCTCTTTAATGAGAATGTGACATATGTGGGAGTGATTGATAATATTAAAAATATATTTTGGTCTTGGAAAAATTTTACTTTTTTTTAAATCCGTTTTAGTATCTTTTGTATTTTATTTAATATATTTTTCACTTAAAAATTTGTCGACCAATTATATGTTTTTACATTTTTGTTATTCTTACATTTGATTCATACACTATACCGTATGAAACAGTGTCATTTTATTATTTAAAATAATAAAATATGACCACCACTTTTTGTTTATCTTTGTGTTATTATGTGGGTCATATTCACATCACTTGTCGTTTCTCTCTCCTAACAACAATCACATATCATCAACCATTGTATCTATTTCTTCTTCTTCTTTCTCTTTCCGCGTCATTTTTCATCTCTTCTTCAACTATCATTTTCTTTACATCTACAACCATACCCAATCAATTACATAGTTTATCAAGAAAAAAAAATTATTTAGAATCATTATGCGATGAAGATGAAGATTTAACTCAGTAAGTTTCTAGATATCATTATAGATTCATCCAATAATATCAATATTCTTCTTTTGGATCATATGTTTGTTCACGATTGTTCATATGTTTCTAGATTTAACACAGTATTAACCAACTTTGTTTACTGTTATAGATTTCATATGTTTATTCACGTTTGTTCATTAACCATGTTCTAAACAATATTCATCTACTTTGCTCACACTGTTAACCATGTTTATTTACTGTGAAACGATTTGATTTCATATATTTACTCATGTTGATTCGTTAACCATTTTGGGAACTGTATTAACTAACTTATGTCACACCAATAACCAACATTGTAATAAACAATGTTATAAACATGCCCACATGTTTGGGCGTTATTAACTAAGTTATAGACAACGTTAACCAAAATTTTGAATGCTATTAACCAACGTTGTTATAAATTTATGCTATACATGACATTGACATTTTTTGTGCAGTTTTTGTGTCATAATGAACAGTTCAAGCATTTTTATAGAATGTGGTAGTAGTCAAGGGGAAGATGTAGAAGTTGATCACGGTGATTGTGGTGGTGATGATGATGACTCATTTTGGGTTCCTGTAATTGCGATGTGTTTTTCTTGTCTAGAGGAAGTTAAAATATATTATCAAGAGTATGTTTTAAAAAAGGGGTTTGGATGAAGGATTAGATCATCGAAAAAAGGAGATGACGGGGAGGTCAACTACCTAATACTTTCATGTTCAAGAGAGGGGTTTAACATTTCAAAAATTTCATGCACGTTAAAGACACTACCATCTAGAGCGAAAAATTGTCCTACCAAGATTTGTATTAAATTGAAACAAGATGGTTTATGGTACATTACACAATTCGAATCTAACCATTCTCATGAGACTAGCCCTACAAAAGCAAGATTGTTCAAGGCTTACAAGAAAATGAACTTACATTTGAGGAGAATAATCCAAATCAATGATGATGCGGGAGTAAGGATCAATAAGACTTTTCAATCACTTGTTAAAGATGCAGAAGGACATGAAAATATTCCCTTTTGTGAAAAAGATGTGAGGAATTATATTAACAAAGTGCGTCGTGCAATTGGAAAAGAAGGTGATGGTAAGGCTTTGACTAGTTATTTTTGTAAAATGAGGGAACAAAATACAGATTTCTTCCATGACATAGATTTGGATAATAATTTTCATGTGAGGATTGTATTTTGGGTTGATGCAAGAAGTTGAGCCGCTTACGAATATTTTGGAGATGTTGTAACTTTTGACACAACATACTTGACTAACAAGTATGACATGCCTCTTGCTGCATTCGTGGGTGTGAATCACCATGGTTAATTAACATTACTTGGTTGTGGATTACTATCAGGTGAAGACATAAATTCTTTTGTGTGGCTATTTAAGTCATGGCTTCGTTGTATGCTAGAAAAAGCACCTTTGGGTATTGTGATCGATCAATGTAAGGCTATGAAAAATGTTATTGAGTTAGTCTTCCCTACAACTCGTCATATGTGATGTTTATGGCATATAATGAAAAAAATCCATAAAAGTTTAGTGGATATGGTGAATACAAAAGGATCAAGTATGCAATGAAAGAAGAAGTCTATGATACATTTAAAACAACTATTTTTGAACAAAAATGGCGTTCGTTCATAGAAAAATTTGATCTCCAAGAAAATGATTGGTTTGGTGGGTTGTATATTGAGCGTCATAGGTGGGCACCAACTTTGTTAAGGAAATATTTCTGAGCTGGTATGTCAACTACGCAATGCAGTGAGAGCATACATGCTTTCTTTGATGGATATATTAATTCTACAATAAGTCTAAATCAGACCGTGAAACAATATGATAATGCTCTTGGAAGTCGGGCAGAAAAGGAATTTGAAGCTGATTTTAATTCGATGGATACAACAATTCCATATGGGTCAAACTCGTCCATTGAGGATCAATTCCAAAATGAGTTTACTAATGCCAAATTCAAGTGGAATTCAGATCTAAAATGAATTGTTCGGCCTCATTAAATAGCATGGAAGGTTGCTTTGCTACGTATCATGTGTTAAAGGAGATATTAGTTGGAGACATACGCAAAGAGAGAGTCTTAAAAGTTGTGCTTAATAAGGAAAACCATGATTTCAAATGTGAATGCTCATTATTTGAGTTTAGAGGTATTGTATGTTGGCGTGTTATCCGTGTGTAGTCAGGAGAAGATTATAAGTCTTCCAGAGAAGTACGTTTTAACGAGATGGAAGAAAAACATTAAAAGGAAGCATTCATATATCAAGACTAGTTATGGTGTAGCAGAGTTAAAGCCACAAATGGACAGGTTTGACAAATTATGAAAGCATTTTTATGAGGTTGCTGAAGTAGTTGCTGAGTCAGAAGAGACTACCGAAGACCTCCATGAAACATTACATTTGTTTAGCTCTAATATGTCCACAAAGGATAGTGCATTTATTGAAGAAAAACTCAATGATGATTTTAATCCAATCAATAGTAATAGAATTCGCAGTCCAAAACAAGCGCAAAGGTCATCCTCCATCTAAAAGAAAAACATACGTTGCTGAAACGATTACTAAGAGGTCAAAGAAGCGAACAAAAAAAATGATCACATTGAGCTTACTACAGTATGTCTACTTTCATTCATAAATAATATCTTAAATGTGTGTGTGTGTGTGTGTGTGTGTGTGTGTGTGTGTGTGTGTATATATATATATATATATATATATATATATATATATATATATATATATATATATATATATATATATATATATATATATATATATATATATATATATATATATATATATATATATATATATATATATATATATATATATATATATATATATATATATATACATGTGTGTGTGTGTGTGTGGAATCTAACATTTTGTTTCTTAAATGTGTAGGAGTGCAATATTGGAATTGTGGGAAATCAGTTTGGAAGTAATATTTGTGTAGAATCATCTCTTGAGGTTGTTAGTGGAGAGAATTGTTTAGATTAAAGTATTGTGGTTTGTGTACATTATAAGATTGTATTAAATAATGTTTGAATTCACATGTACCATTTGAAGAATTTGTTGTGTTTTAAATTTGAGAAATCTGTATGTACGAATTGCGGAAAACATATATAGTTGTTGAGGATAAATTAAGTGTACTCATTAAACTACTAATTTATTATGTATTTGATTTTATGTACGTCATATTTTATATTTTGGTATGTTATTGTACAGGTTGGAAATTGTATACCATTCATGGGTATTTTGACAACATGTGAAACACCCTTGATAGGTACATGGGTTTTTGGTTATTGACTAGTGGCATGTGTATTTTTGGGAGGCTGTCACATATCTATACTATTTTTGATAAATTTGACATGATGGTATCATGTTCAAACATTTCTTTTAATCTTGTTCAAAACATTACATGCACTAACAATAGTTACATTTGATGGTGCATGTTATTCAGGTGGGATATTCTGGTGGAATGTTGCAAGATTGTAAATTGACTTTTGTCATAATCCAAATTGTAAATGTTGCAGTATTGTAAATTGACTTTTGTCATAATCCAAATTGTACTAAACTTTGTTGGTGTATATAATATATATAATATTTTGTTAATGCAATTACTTCGTATCCAAACATAAAAAAAATGAAGTTGGTTAATACAGTGCCAGACTTCGAAACAAGATAAATTGCAGTCCCAGACTTGGTTAATACATTTCATGAAGTTGGTTAATGGAAGTTTAACTTTGGTTAATGTAGTCCCATACTTCAAAACAAGGGAAATTACAATCCCATACTTGGTTAATACATTGCATGAAGTTGGTTAATGAAAGTTTAACTTCGGTTAATGTAGTATCAGACTTCAAAATAAGGGAAATTGCAGTCTCAGCCTTGGTTAATACATTGCACGAAGTTGGTTAATGGAAGTTTAACTTCGTTTAATGTAGTACAAAACTTTAAAACAAGGGAAATTACAGTTCCAGACCTGGTTAATACATTTCATGAAGTTGGTTAATGGAAGTTTAACTTTGGTTAATGTAGTCCCAGACTTTAAAAAAAGGGAAATTGCAGTCCCAAACTTGGTTAATACATTTCATGAAGTTGGTTAATAGAAGTTTAATTTTGGTTAATGCAGACCCAAACTTCAAAACAAGGGAAATTGCAGTCCCAAACTTGGTTAATACATTTCATGAAGTTGGTTAATGGAGGTTTAATTTTGGTTAATGTAGTCCCAAACTTCAAAACAAGGGAAGTTGCAGTCCCAGACTTGGTTAATACATTTCATGAAGTTGGTTAAAGGAAGTTTAACTTTGGTTAATGCAGTTCTAGACTTCAAAACAAGGGAAATTTTTAAATCAGACTTGGTTAATATATTGATGGAACAATGCTCACTATAACACATTCTCAACACATTAATAACATAATGAACTATAACATACTCAACACATTAACCACAAAATGAACTATAACATAATCAAGAATTGTGCACATAAACAAAACACAACCACAAATTGTCAACATTGTGCCAAATTCTTCACTACAACACATTATAATTGGTACAAATTATGCAATACATATTACACAAATTTTACACTACAACACTAATGTTTACAAATTTATTCTGGTTCTTTTTCCCCGTTTCCTTGGTTTCTTCCTCATTCTTGTAGCCATGTTGGATTTAGACTTTGATTGGTTTTCCGCAACATTGGCATCATCATTAAATGGAGTGTTATGTCCAACATCTCCAGCAAAAGTTCCTACTTCACCTTCAGTGATAAAGTTCACAAGTTGTCGATCATCTTGAACAACCTCATCCTCAAACAAAGTGTTAACTCTCGCCTCTTTCATCATCCTCACTTCATACTCAAGAACTATTATCCTCTCTTTGAAATTTTTATTCTCAGCCACCAATCTATGATAATCAGTAACATCCATAAACTGTTGTCCTTGTTCAAATAGAGCAGCATTGACTATGTCATATTTTAGTTCTTCCTCTGTTGCAACCACTCTATCAATTATCTAACAAAAAAGTCAATTCAACACACAACAATAGAAAAACTATTTTCTCAATTCAAACACACAAAATCTTACCATGTTTTTTTCAAATGTTTTTCCAATATTTTTCTTCTGCAGACTTATAACCGGCCAATTCAATACACGTGGAAAAGAAAACCTAGAAACAACAGGTGCTCTCCCACAAGATAAGTGGTTGAATGCCCAAATCTATAACAAATATTAGAAGTTGTAAATTTCAAAGTTTCAAAACACAAGATGGAACTATAAAGTTATATAATATATTTACCTGCAATATGGCAGCACACCCGTTTAAATGTCTTTGTTCCTTGTTTTTTCCCTCCTTCAACACAACTGAAGACTCACATAAACTAGAAACCACAAAGTTATAAACACCAATTCCCCAACTATGGGCATCAAGGGAATCCAAATCATCCAATTGATTAATAAATCTAGTAAATACCTTATTCCCTGTTTTAGGCAAGTAAAACTCCGCAAATGCAAGTAATATGTAAAGTCTAACAAAATTAACTAATTTTTTCTTATGGCAACGAAGTTGTTTGCGGATATTGTTAATGGTTACCTCAACCCCTTTAAATAGATCTAATGTTTGACATTGTTGATCTTCTTCTACTATTAGAGACTTACCAACAACAGACAATCCAAGATGTAGCGGTAAATTCATGACCATTAAGCTATGGATAAACTTAACGTCAATAAAACCATAGTCGCCACCGCACTTTTATTGTTTCCAAAGGAAAAGGGAAAAGTACGAACAAAACCCAAAGATAAGAAGTTTTCAAATCAAAACTAATAAAATGTCAGAGATTACAAGTAAGGGAGTTGGTTACACAAAGGGAAGGTGTTAGCACCCAAAGTGTCTTAGGTACTCCTAAGGAGCCCTTTTTTATGTGTGTATGTGTGTTTGGTATAAAATGATGTTTGAGATAAATAGAATGTGGGGATGAGAAAAGAATTCATTTGATTATATTTTTGTGTTTGACAAGACCTTCGGACTTGTGCCTACGTACCAACATAAAAATTAGGGATCAAAACCTCGTAGTTCGTGGTATCAATTTCAAAATGAGTGAATTGCTTTTAATCAAAAGTTAAGTAAAAATAGGCACAAAGGGCCCAAAAATTTGAATGAGTGTTAGTTCTTTTTGTCTTTTGAAATTTTAAGTCAATATGGTTAAGTTCATTTACAAGTTTGATTTAAGAAAAGAGTTTAAAAATGCAATGGCATAAGGCCAAAGTTTCTAATTTGAAATAAGGTCTAAGTTTTGAAATCACAAGCAAAGAAGGTTTTTGAAAAGGGGGAGAGATTTTGAAATTTAAGAAGTGAGAGAAGATGAAGAGGCTAACCTAAGCATAAAATTAAAAGTTAAGAGTTGAAAAGATCTGACCAATGGGATGCAATCCAACAGACAAGAATGTCATATAGAAAACCCATTTCCCTTTGGATTTTGAATCAAACAATAATCAGCAAGCAATTATCAATATCAAGCATCATGGAGATCAAGGCATTAAATAAAGATGACCACATCCAAGCAAGAAAATCCCGTAGCTAGCAGTCTTCTCTGTCTTCTCATGTATCAAATGAAATACTCCTTGATTAACTCAGAATAAGGCATTAGACACAAGATCAAAATAACAGTTGCATCAAGACCATGTGGCAGATGAATTCTAGTGGATCCTAGTACTTGCATCAGATGAAGGCTCATATCACAGTCACTTAGTCTCAGAAATGTTGGCATTGGCCAAGTCCTTTTGCATGTGGAATGTTGCCTAGTTCTAAGTAGCGATGAATTTAATAACGATTTTTGAATTTTTCCACCGCTAATTAGACAAAAAGGATTAACATGATATATTTTGAAGAGTTAAACGATTAATATGGATAATTTTTAAGTTAAGAGACGAAAATAAATTTTGAGATTAAGATACAAGACTAAAACTAAAATTTAAACTTTTTTTATTTTTTTAATTAAAAAAATAAAATTAATATTCTTTTTGTTTTGACACAAAAAGTTTTTATAAAAAAGATTAAAACTCGTTGAGATTACAATTGTGTTTAGACTGGGTTTTTTTTAACCACACTTTATTATTATGCTAAATGGTTTTTTGGGCTAACCTATGGGTCACCCAATTACTCTATCTGCTGTTGCTAATGTGATGGATAGTTCTATAATTGAAGTTCATTAGTGTTTGTTTGATTTTTTTCATCGGATACCCTAAATGTATTCTATCTCTATCATTTACAGCGTTCCACTATCTATGAATCTTTATTTCTCTCTAAAATTCTATCTACCACATATTTCAAATTTGTCTAGACTTGAAGTCATTAGTTGTTTTAAGCATGGATTCACCTTCTACTAGATTAGGGTTGAAGCACCCTAGTTGTTTTCAGGTAGCTTATAGAACTATTTCTTAAATCACTAGCTCATTATATAACTATTTCTTTAATCACTAGCTCAAGAGCTCTGAAACGTACTCACATGTTTCATTCTCCCTCTTTCGTTAGATTTGTATCCGTATTAATGTTGATTTTTGTTTTCTTCCATGTATTCTCTTTATTGGTATCTTGTATTTCTCTCTTACAGTTAAGTTGATAGTTTTCTTCAATCCTGGTTTGATTTTCATCTTGCATGTTGTAGTTTTAATCTTTGTTTTTGTTTTTTCTAGGTTGAGTTGTGTCTTGTATGTAGTTGTTTAGGTGATAATTTTTTTTCGATCTTACTTCCACTCTTATCGATCCTTTGAAAAAGTTATACACCTCTTTAAACTTATTAAAAGATCAATACTCATTCATTCAAATGGATATAGTACAATTAAAAAAAACAATTAAAAAAACAATGCAAATTTGATTTAACAAAAAATGATAACTAAATAGTATTATATAATAAATAACATACCTATCTTGGTAAAATTTATATTAAAAACTTATAACCAAAGGATTTTATATAATAACATAATATAAATAAATATCTTTGTAAAAATATACTTCAAAAAAAAACTTTAATGAAAAAATTGAATTTTATAATGTTTTGTAAAAGATATTTAGGTAAAATTTCAAATTCGAATTTGAGTTATCATACTTTTTACCTTAAATATTTAATTTTTTAAAGTTTTATAACAAAATAAAATTATTCCTTAAACTAAACTTTTCACTTTGTATTTTTAAATTGTAAAACCCCAATTTAAATTTTACAAAATAAAAATTACTTTAGTAAAATTAGTTGTTAAATTTTATAAAATCACTAATATTTTAAAAATAATATGTGATTGTAATTGAGCACATACCAATTTATTTATGTTTATTATACATATATATATATATATATATATATATATATATATATATATATATATATATATATATATATATATATATATATATATATATATATATATATATATATATATATATATATATATATATATATATATATATGAGAGAGCATGAGAACAATGAAATTATCACATACGAGAGTAGGTATAAGATTTCACTTTGTATTTTAAAAATTACTTTAGTAAAATTAGTTGTTAAATTTTATAAAATCACTAATATTTTAAAAATAAAATAATATGTGATTGTAATTGAGCACATACCAGTAATGCTTGGATCACATTTTAGCGATTAAACCTTTATTTGTTGCCTGCTCTTGGAGGTTGAAGTCTTTGTTTGAATGGCGAGGGTTAGAAGTTTTTTTAACATATGACAGTTGCTCGAATGGGCGAGTAAGGCTACTCGTATCCAAGTAATTAAAGAGAGGAATCAAAGGCTCGAGACCATATATATTTTCACCCTTTTTGAAACAGTGTTTAAGTATGATTAATGTATTTTAAGGAGAAAAACCAAGGTATTCAAGAGGCGTGCACCAATTGTCACTTGGTTTTTCGATTCTATTGAGAAAAGAATTTTACGCGTTAATAACTTGATGTTGGATCAACCGTTTGATTCGATTGATTTGAATTGTGGTGAAATGTTAGTGAAATTATTTACATGTGCGATATGACAAGGATTACCTGATTAGTTTAAATGCATTGAAATCGATCAAACAAATAATCAAATCAGATATATTTAGCAATCAGGAAAATGATTAATTACATTACAATCAACTTAGTTAAATGATAAAAATTAATTACAATTATTCTAAATAGTTAAAAATAAAATCAAAATTCATGTAATAATAAAATAAAATAAAATACTCAACATGAGAGGGATGTGAATGCATACATGAGAGTGTAACCATTAAATCAAATGGGCCTAGTGTAACACCTGAGGCCGAAGAGGGCGGTGAGTGGTTACATGTAACACCCGAGGGCGAGGGAGTAGTTGTCGGTGCATGAGGCATGACAATGAGACACTTCTAGCAGCTTCTAGGAAAAAAACTGAATTCACATTGGAATCAGAGGGATCCTGAGGCTGTGCAGGTATGGGGATGCATGGTTAAAGGAAGACTTATAAGGATTAATTGGTACTACCTATACCAACAAGATACATCTTATTTTGTGTATCCTAACATATAAGAACTTCATAGTTAAGCGTGTTTGACTTAGAGTAGTATTTTGGTGGGTGACCTTTTGGGAAGTTTCCCAAAAAGCGCGTGAGTGAGGACAAAACATGCTGAAAAGATTTGTGTTAATTTGTGGGGTCAGTTGATAATCTTGAAAGCAATCTGAAGCATTATAAATGGTATCAGAGTCATACCTCTCCCAGTACGATGTGGTTCGGGGATGAACCAAGTGGAAGCTGGTGGGCATGTAACACCTGAGGCCGAAGAGGGTGGAGAGTAGTTACATGTACCACCCGAGGGCGAGAGAGTGGTCGTAGATGCATGAAGCATGAAAATGAAACACTCCTAGCAGCTTAGAAAAAAAATTGAATTCACATCGGAATGAGAGGGATCCTGAGGTTGTGCAGGTATGAGATTGCATGATTGAAGGAAGACTTATAAGGATTAATTGGTACTACCTATACCAACAAGATGCATATTTGTTTGGGTAGTCTAACAAATAAGAACTCCATAGTTAAGTGTGCTTGACTTGGAGTAGTATTTGGATGGGTGACCTTCTAGGAAGTTTCCCGAAAAGTGTGCGAGTGAGGATAAAATAGGCTTAAAAGACCCGTGTTGGTTTATGGGGTCAGTCGATAATCTTAAAAGCAGTCTGGGGCGTTACACCTAGCCCAATAGCTAAAATCGGCTCTGATTTAATAACAAAATAAAAATTTAAAGATGAAATAAAAATGGAACCTCAAAAGAACAAGAAAATGTGCGCCTCTTTGCTCTCAGCCACCATGTCAACCTTATTTTCAAATTTTAAATAGGTTCTATGGAATCACGACATGTGGCAAGGATTTTAAGAAGGATTAAAATAAAATTAAAGCAACACTTAATGCAATTAAAACCCTCTTTCTCTATCTCTCTTGAGTTCAAAAACAAAGAGAAAAAAGTTATCTACTTTCCCCCTCTCATGGTTCTTCCATGTCTAAAGCTTCTTCAACCAAAACCAAATTTTCAGACAAAGAAAACAAATACCACCTCAAATTCTTCTTACAACATTTTTATGGAAAAAATAGAAAGAAAAAAACAATGAAATCAAAGAAACTCTAATGTATCTATCAAAACACAAACAACAAGAATAAATATGGAAGTTGGGTCCTTGAAAAGAAAGGAAAGATTACCCACGATAGAGTTCGTGGACCATTGTGGTTGCGATGTCGGCGTCAACGGAGGTGTGGGTTTCACCGTGGTTGTGCACGCGGGGATGTTGAATTGGACACAGTGTTGTTGTTGTTTCTTCAAACGTTGTTGTTGCAGCGATGATCATGTGTGGAGGTATGCGGAGTTGGTGGATGGATCAGAGGAAGTGATGATTCGAGATGAAGGATGAAGCAATGGGAGTATCATGTTATTATTTCTAAAGGTGGAAAATAAATGGAGGAAGAGGTTGAAGCACTGTCAGTGGTATTGGGTGGAGCTTGTGGATGAGAGTGGTTGGATGGTGGTGTAGGTTGGTGTAGAAACTCAAATCGTGGAGCAGGATGATGATTTTCGAAGGTGAAGAGTGGATCAAAGGAGTATGTTGCAGTGCACACCGGAGATGAGCGGTTTGAGGAACATTGTTGTTTGAAGGTTTGCTGCGGAGTGTTGTGGAGTATGGTGGAAAAGTGGTGAGAGGTGAAGGGTTGAGATAAAGTGAGCTGAAGGTTTGGCAGAAGAAGGGTGATTCGGATGTCGTGCATCTTTTCCTCTCACTATGTTGATTTTTTTGTGCTTAATTTCTATTTGGAATCCCTTTGACGTGCTTTTGAAATTTGTTTATGTTACTTTTCTGGATGAATGTAGCTATTCACTCCACTGTTTTTTATGGACTTGTTATGGTGTTGAGATAATTTCAATTTCTTTTGGTTATGGTGTTCATTGTGATTTTCAGATGTTTTCTAGGAAAGGAGATGTCAGTCTGAGGTTACATGGTGGAATAAGGTGGAGGGTGATCTTGTTGGTCATGTAAAGTTTTTCGCCGGTGTAAAGGGAGGTTTCACATGGTTGTTGTGTTGATGATTAATGTTGTTGATGAACGCATGGAGGGAGCACGTGAGGGATTGGAGGGAATAATAAGATGGTGTAGAAATGGGGTTGATGATGGTATAAGATGGTGTGAAGATAGAGGAAAGAAGTTGGATTGATAAGTTTGGGAGGTGATGGATTGTGATTCACGAAGAAAAATAAGTTATTTTTCTTCAAGTTTCAATTTTTTTCTTTCCCTTTTTAGTGAGAGGGTTATTCATATTGAGGAAAAAATATGGTTTTTTTATTGGTCTCTTGTAGCAAGAAAAATAAAAAGGGGAAAACCAAATGACTTGATTTTGAGCTGGCAACATATGTTATTTTTTATATGGATGAGGGTGTATCAAAACCATTTCTAATCCTCCTCTTAGGGAGTGACACGTGTCTGCAAGAGAGTGGAAGAAATAGAGATTTTTTCTAATTTTTTTTTAATTTTAAAAAACTAAAAACTAAAATGTTAACAATTTAAAATAAAATTGAAAACACAAAAATAAAATCGAAATAAAAACATGGAAAAATCTATTTAATTTTGACGATTATTTTGGTTAAAAAACAAAAATAATAGGATAAAAAATGAATAAAAAATTTGGTGAAAAAATGCCCGAAAAAATAAACTGGACGCGCTAAAATTATCAGCGCAAAATAAACTTTTCGGAAACATACATGTTTTGCTCAAATTTTGAAATAAAAATCGACCGGTTAACAGGCTCAAGCTGATTAAAATACGACTGAAAAAGTATTCAAAAAATTAAAATGAGTACGTCAGGTTGAACTACGTGAACTGTAGATCAATAAAACTGACGTTTGGAAACTCAATTTTGAAAAATTTCGCCCTCTAATTTGATGTACAGTTGAGAAACGATTCGACCGATCTGTCTGTAGATCCAAAAAAATTATCTGGCTGATATTTCAAGTGTTATGCAAAACAAAATACATGTTGTGACAAGTATAAAAATGTAAATGTCTGGTAAATCTACTGAATTGCTTAGTGAATAAATGTGAATGGATAATCAAATGAAATGAATCGCTCTTGGACCATTCGCTTATGATTCTCAAATACAAACTAAATCTTACAAAGATTCAAATAACAATAATACTCTTGATTATCACCCTTTGAACCTCTGAAACATGATGCAATGGAAATAAACGATGCAATGGAAATAAACGATGCAACGAGATTAAGAAACCAAGTCTTTTGACTGCTTAATCAACATATGACTGAATGAATGTCATCAAAACCAAATAAAATGCCAGAACTCTTGATTTTTCATCTAAACCCTGGTAAATGCTTTTAACTGATAAAATACACGAAAAAATGGATTTACCATGCTATGCTGATGCGAGTGAAAAAAATTAGGGTAAAATTTAGGGTATGACAAAGTCTCAAAGGGATTGGCGATGAAATGACATGCTTTATTGACACAAAAATCAATGGCAGCTCGAGTAAAAGTAATATATTATAATGCTCCAACTATGGACCTTTATAAAGTTGGTGGTGTACTAACTCTATTGCCATTCACCATGTTCACTTGGAATAACATATCTTTGATGTAATTGGTTTGTGTCAAATACAAGGAACCATTAGACTGGTAGTGCACTTCTGTGCCAAGGAAGTATCTATGGACACAAAGTCTCTTTAGTGAAACTTTGTCATGAAGCTTGGTGATGAGAGCATGAATCAATTTATAGGAGAAACCAATGAGAAGTATATCATTAACCTAAACTAGGGCATATAAGGTAGTTTCTTGGTGTTTGTACAAAAAAAAAGATCACGTTTATTATATACAAAACCAAACCGAATTAAGACTTATTGGAGCTTCTCATACCATGGTCTTGGAGCCTGATTAAGTCCATAAGTGGACTTTTTTAGTTTGCACACCAGGGTTGGATTGGAGTTGATAAAACCCAGTGGTTGCTACATATAGACTTCCTCTAAGGCTCACTATTGAGGAAGGAATTATTGATGTCAATTTGTTTAATCTCCCACTTGTACATGATTGCCAAGGATAAGATAACTCTAATGATGGTAGGTTTCACCATAGGTGAGAACGTTTCATGGAAGTCAAAACCTTGTTGTTGATTAAACTGTTTAACTACAAGACTTTCCTTGTACTTATTCACATTTCTATATGGGTTCTATTTCAATTTGAACACCCAATCATAGCTTGTGTATTTTCTCAAGGAGAAAGAGATGTAAGAGTCCACGTGCCATTATTTAGACGTGAGTTATACTCATATTTCATAGTCTTAAACCATTCAAGTTGGGACAATGCATACTTTGTGGTTCTAAGTTCAGAGTGAACGAGAAAAACTTTTGGCTTAGATTTTCCTATTTTGGCTCTTGTAAGCATAAAATGGTCGTTGACCAATATTGAGATAGTATGAGGTTGAATGTGAAATGAGGGGGATAAAGACATGGTATACTCATAAGTGTACTTATGTAAAAGAGTAAGGGAATTTTCTTAATAATGAGGTGAGTTAGGCATCAAGGTATTGACAATTAAAGATGAATTTATAGTTTGTACAAGATTGACAAGATGAGTAGGTGTACTTGACTCAGACTGAGATGTATCAAGGATATATTATGGCTCCGAATTTTGTTCAAAGGGTAAAGTTTGATATTATTCAACATGTAGAGACATACTTTTATTAGTGTGTGTAGATTGGCTTTGACTTGTAGGTAAAGGTATGTTTGAATCAGTTGGCTTAGTGTGAGAAAGTACCCTTGTTGGATGTTTGTTCGGTAAGTTGAAGAAGCCTACATAAGATTAAGGGTAGCATGGATTTGGGAAGCAAGTAAGTGGTATTCTCTAACTCCGAATTTTGTGATTCAAGATGAAGGTCCATTGTAAGGAAACTCAATTTTAGTAAAAATGACATCTTTGGAAATAAAGATTCTTCCTTCCTTATTAAGATACTTGTATCCCTTGTGTGCAAGTGACACTCCTGTAGACACATTAAGAACTTCCAAATTGAAAATTGTGTTGGTTGTAGGGTCTCAATAGTAGAAAATAAGCATAACAAAAAACTTTTAGTGATTTGTAATCAGGTAGCTTGTTATATAACGCAAAGAAAGGAGACAAATACTCAAATAAAGTATTTATAAGAAGTATATTGATTAAATAAACTACAGTTATGAAGCTATGATCCTAAAATGTGATTGACATAGATGCATGAGAGCAAAGTAAGGCCTATTTCAACTATTTGTTTTTGTTTTCTCTAAATCGTACCATTTTAATGAGATATATAAGGACAAATCAGTCTATGCACAATTACAATGTCATTGAGAAAATTGGTGAAAGACTTGAGTTCTCCCCCATAGTCAAACTACAATCCTTTGACTTTGGCGTTGAATTGAGCTCCCACATATCATTAAAACAACTTGAAAGTAGATAATGCATCACTTTTATGCTTGAGCATGTAAAGTCATGTGTATCTTTAATAGACTAGACATATACAAATGCAATGTAATGAGAATATCTACTACTATAGGAGAAAGTGATGGACCCCACACATCAATGTGAATTAGTTCAAAAGCATTAATATATTTAGGATCAGATAAAAGAGTATGAACTTTGTGTCATTTTCCAAGACAAAAAGAGTTATAAATTCAGTAGTTTTTAGTTCTTAAGTGTATATTACACAATTTAAAAATTCGATTAATAGCTCTAAGACTAGCATGACCTAGCCTAGACTTCCAAATGAAAAACATGCTAGTAGTACAACCTACATAACTCGACTAATGAAACACAATGATGTTATTTACAATAGGATAAAAAGAGTGAGACTTATTTCTTAAGGCATTGCTTGAGGACTCTAAAATTATTTAAATATCATTAGTTTATCATAATCTATTTTTTCATCTTTTAAAAAAATGTGTCATCTCATATTCTTTTTTTGAAGTTTTCTTTGAAGAAAACCTTTCACATTCCAAGCAAATCCTATTTGGCCATTTCGTATTTAAGTTTTTTCTATACTCTAGACCTCACTTCAACAATTCCACTATCCAACCAACCAATATCGCCATTTCTCCATCCAACCAGTGCATCCCTTCCTACTCCTCAGTCGCTCGTTCTTTCACCATATCTCACAATCACAATATCTTTCATTTGTTTCAGTTAACAATGAAATGTATGGATATTATGTTTTGATGAAAATGGAGGAAATTAATGTATGCAATTTTGTTGTTAAATTGAGAGCAAATCGTATGAATATTATGTGATAATCACTTTTTGTGTCTTTAAAAGAAGTCGAAAATATTTATTTTTCAAAAAATAATTTAGAAAAAACTTTTGCACGTGGATATTTGTAAATATCCACGGGTACATTTGAAGGTTCAAGAAACACTAGAGATGGAGGTTTGAATTGGGTTTCTGGATTTAAAAACTTTTGCAACCCAATATCTCAAACATCAAAGATAAACATAAAGACAAGTGATACACATATTTTTATTATGGTTCGCTGTTAACGAAGCTATGTCCAGTCCATCTGTAACACTGAAAACCCCAAAACTTATAACTAAAAAATTATTCGATAATTTAAGGTATCACCAACGACAATCCTTCAACAACACATATACATTTTGAAAACACCTAGTGGAAATATAAGCAACATACAACACATGTTATCACATGCTCACCTTCACTTAGGATATCATCACAGCGGAATCCTTTAAATCGTCGTAGTAAAACATTTAACTTTAATTCTCGTCTTATGAAGACTCATCTTTCACCAAATAACTTAAAAGGAAATTCAATATCAAACACTCAAGAACTTCAAAAACATATCAACATGACAATTATTAAACTTCGGAAAAAATAAGCTCATCAACAACAACAACAACATAATAAATGAAAACATTGTTCATCCCCCAATGTTACAGCATCAGAGCATGACGACTAATAATAAAACCGATAACTAATGAAAATAACTCCAAGATCTATTTCACATTCACAATAGCAACTCCATTCCTGAGTATCTGCAGGATATCCATGGTGGACAACATCAAAGAAAAGGGGGTGAGAATTCACATCAATAAATTAATGATATAAATTGCAAGGTAGAATTTAAACATCTACTCATACAACAACAATCAATCAGCATCATTCTCACACTTAATCCATCAACATACACAACAATTACATATTCATCATTTAGTTATGCAATGATACTCTCAACTTCAACTAGAATCATATACGTGTGGTACCATATCATCATCAACTAGTTCACTCAGGAACCAGGTTCACACTGCTCGAACCTCAAATCCACCCTGCTTAGATTCGGGACAAGTCACCAATCCATCATGCTCAGATTGCAACTTGCTTCTTTAATCAACAATAATGACATAGTGAATGCATGTCATAACACATCAATGCAATAACAACATGATGTTTAAAGTCCCCTCCCGATAATAAACAAAACATGCATTGACCCAACGATAATAATTCCAATTCCGAACTATTATTCCATAACGACATCATTATAACATGTTTCATCATCAATATGCTCAACAATCATTCATAATCATATTCACACCATATTCATCAATAACATCCAATTAACCGTAATAATTCACAACATTGATTAAAATCACGTTAATTATCAATTCACCACAAAACAACATCAGCCAACAGCTAACAGTAGCCAAACAATTCATAAAAGTCGAAAAAATCGAATTATGTAACTCATTACAAGCAAACAGACCAACTACGTAACTCCCAGGCTCATGACACTGTGGGCGTCATAGGCAAGACGCATGTCATCAACAACCAAAGCCAACCCGTCACCACTATGACGCTCTACATCAACATACGAGACCGGGAGCCATGACAGGCTACCCTTCAATGCTTCAAAAGGTATGACGCCCTAGGCTTCACCAAGCTGACGCCCGTCAGCAACCTTCAACAACACCAAAAATGCAGTTTTGCAATTTAAAGATCATGAAATCTCCCAAAATCACTTATAAACATCCCAAAATCACTTAAAATATACCGAATATGTCATGTAATCCATTCTAACACAAAAAATCAGTAGTTTAACACAGTTAATCAATTAATCCCATATTATCATGTTCATCCCAAAAGCTTCAAACCCTACTAATGGTGAACATATCACAACAACATAAAAATATATTTATTCACATAATAGTGCACGAATTTCCACATCCAAAACAACCTATAACCATTCAGAATTAGATCAAAATCCCAATTTCCCTAATGGAGATTAAGGACTCCTCAATTCTACCCCCCATGCATATACCAATTATTGAATCAATTTTCTCTCTTACCTAGTTTTTCCTAGCAACAATTGTAAAATTATGGTTTTAATTGTTCTTCCATTTTCTCCAAAGCTCAAAACCTTCTATCTCTCTTATACCTCTAATTATCTTTTCACTTACTGGTAGAAAATCTCATAACCCTAGGTTATCTCTTAGTTTATATAGTTAGGGTAATCTAATTAAAATTATAATTCTCTCCCTTACTAACAATCACTCTTACTCCTGTCTCCCCTCTATTTCTCTTAATTTACAATTTGAACCTAAACTCTCTAAATTCTTATTTTTAATTAAATAAATCTACTAAAACAGTATTATTTTAATTATTAAAATAAATTTTAATTATTCTAAATATACTCCACTAGCCTCTACTTACTCTTTACACCCCACCTCAAGGTCACATACCATTTTCCCCAAACTACTTCAACTATCACACACAATAATTAAATTAAATTACAATTAAATAAATTAATATAATAACTCAAAAATTGGGGTGTTACAACTCTGCCCCACTTAAAAAAATTTCTCCCTTGAAAATCACCTTAAGTAAACAGATTCAGATATGACTCCCTCATCTGGCTCTCAAGCTCCCAAGTCACGTTTCCACCAGTTGACCCTCCCCAAGCTACCTTCGCCAAGGTAATCTCTTTACCACGCAACTGCTTCACTTCCCCATCCTCTATCCGCATGGGTGATGCCTCAACAGTCAAGTTATCTCTCACTTGCACATCATCCACTTGGATCACATGAGACGGATTCAGAATGTATCTCCTCAACTGAGACACATGAAACACATCATGCAAATTAGCAATAGGCCACTTCTCCAATCCTTTGCAAAATTTGGTACGAACCAATGAAACACAGAGTGAGCTTTCGAGACTTCAACGCTCGACTAACACCAGTTACTAAAGTAACTCTCAGAAACACATGATCCCCTTCTTGGAACTTAAGTGATTTACTTCGCTTATCATGAGAGCTTTTTTGGCGACTCTACAAAGCGCTCACCTTTTCTTGGATCACTTTGATCTTCTCTGTGGCTTGTTGAACAATCTTTGGTTCAATTATAACACCCTTTCCCGACTCATACCAATATAAAGGTGTACTACACCTTCTACCATACATCGCTTCAAACAGTACCATTCCAATGCTTAAATGGAAAATGTTATTGTAGGTAAACTTGATCAACAATAAAAAGCTATCTCAAGAACCTCATTGTTCTAGCACGCAAGCCCTCAACAAGTCTTATAAGGATTGAATAGTCCTCTTTGTCTAACCATATGTTTGCGGATGATAAACAGAACTCGAATGCAGCTTCGTACCCAAAGATTTATACAAACTCTCCCAAAACCTCGACGTAAACCTCAGATCTCTGTCAGATAGAATACTGGATGAAATCCCATGTAAACTGACAATCTTCTCAATATACAATTCTGATAGCTTCTCCAAGGGATAGTTAAGTCGAATCGGAATGAAGTGAGCAGATTTAGTCAACCTATCCAAAATAACTCGAATGGTATCATAATTCTTCACTGTCTTCGGCAAACCAGACACGAAGTCCATCGAAATATTGTCCCACTTCCACTCAGGGATAGACAACGACTGTAACAAGCCAAACAACTTCTGATGCTCAATATTTAACTTTTGGCAAGTCAAACAAGTATACACGAACTCAACAATTTCCTTCTTCATTCCTGGCCATTAAAACAACTTTTCAAGTCAGGATACATTTTAGTAGCATCGGGATGAATACTCAATCCACTTCTGTGAACCTCCTCAAGAATACTCTTCTTAAGCTCGGGTACATCTGGTACACAAACTTTGTATATGAACCTCATCACATTATTCTCTTCGATTCTGAAATCACCACCTTGACCTTGGTTAATCGACACCAACCGATCAACCAACCCTAAGTCGATCTTCTGGCCTTCTCTGATCTCTTCAAGAATACCACTAGTCAGCTTCAACATGCCCAACCTCACGCTATTACGAGTCCTTTCACACACTAAACTCAGATCTCAGAATCGTTCAATAAACTCAAACTCTAGAACCATTAACATCGACATATGTAATGACTTTCTACTTAAAGCATAAGCTACGATATTGGCTTTACCAGGATGGTAATTCAAACCAAAATCATAGTCTTTCATAAATTCGAGCCACCTCCTCTACCTTATATTCAACTCTTTACGATCAAATAAGTACTTCAAACTCTTATGATCACTGGACACTTCAAATATGGAATCAAACAGGTAATGCCTCCAAATCTTAAGTATAAACATAACAACAACCAATTCCAAATTCTGCGTAGGATAATTACTCTCATGAACCTTCAACTATCTAGAAGCGTAAGCCATAACTTATCTATTTTGCATTAACAAAACACCTAGACCCATCATCGAAGCATCGCAATACACAATAAAAGACTCGCTCGAATTCGGAAAAATCAATACTGGAACAGACACCAATTTCTTCTTAAGTTCTATAAAACTCTCTTTACATAAGGCATCCCATACATACGCTTGACCCTTTAGAGTCAAATGACTAAAAGGAATCACCAACTTCAAAAAGCCTTAAATAAACCTTCTGTAGTAATCGGCCAAACCTAGAAAACTTTTGATCTAGGTAACAGACTTCAGAGTTTCCCATTACAACACAACATCAACCTCCGATGGATCAACAACAATACCTCTACTAGAAATCACATGACCTAAGAAACTCACTTCCTTCAGCCAACACTTACACTTAGATAACTTTGCATATAACTTCTTATCCTTCAAGGTTTGTAATACAATTATCAGATGCTCGACACGATCTTCATGTGTTTTAAAAGAACCTATTAGCAGATAGTACATATGAAAGATGAAAAATACGGAATACAATTTTCTTCTTCAATATTTATTTATCTAGTTATTAATATGGGCATTTCACTGTAATGCTAATTTTATTGGAATTTTCTGAAGACAAACATTTTATTATATCTCTTTGTTATCCTTTTGTGTTTTTATATAGAAAATAAATGTATGCTTAATTATATTAATATTTTTTGAAGTCAAGGATAAAAATGGAATAAAAAAATTATAACGTTTTCCACTCCATTCAATTTTCAAACAGTGGAATGTAATATTAGTTCCGCTTCGTCGTAAAATATATAGGGGAATGCTTTTTGCACCCTTATGTATGCATCACACACCTCTCAAAATCCAAAAATGCCTTTCATGCGTTCAAAGATGCATCTCTGGACGCATCCAAAATCACATCATACTTTTTTCTGAGGTCCACTCCATATTGAACAAAATATGATCCGGAGATGCACCTCCGTATATTATTTGGGTGTATCCGGAGATGCATCTCCGAAATACCCCTGGTACTCTTTGGGTATTTTTATTCACTAGGTTGGTTTAATTAACGACTCAATGATATTTCCAGAGATGAATACCTGGAAATGTCAAGTGCAAAATTGAATAAAACACCACCTTGCATGATCTTTTTCATGCTGAAAAAACCCTTAATTTTTCAAAACCCTTACAAAATTTCTCTCATTTTCAATCAACTTTTCAACATCAAAACATCATTATTGTATTTCATCACATCAAAGGGAGAAAAAGAAATTGAAATTGCAGGTAAATTTCATTCATTTTATCCCTCATTCCTTCCATTAGTCTAGTTTTTGAGCTGAAAAAAGAACGTTGAGTCTGAACATGCATCTTCAGACGAAGTTTAGTGTGGCCCGGATATGCATATTCAGATTGTCCTAATAGTTTGAGTTTTGAAACGGTTTTTCTATTATTGGTATTATTACATATGGTTTTGTCATACCCCAAAATTTACCCGTTAATTTTGCAAGACAGTTTTAAGGCACCCCAACTTATTTTCCAAGGCGTTGACCTTAAAGGAACCAAGACCCAGCTCACAGATGGCCAAATCCAGAAAATGACCCAAACTGGCATGCTCGCTAGGCGAGCAAATCCTTCGCCTAGCGAACCCTTCGCTACGCCACTCGCCTAGCGAAGCTTGCGAATACCAGAAAATTCTGGGCTTCATTCTGGGCCCATTAGGTCACAACAAACCATTATAAATACCAACATTCCAGTCAGAAAGAGGGACAACAGAAGGAGACGAATCGGAACCCTAGCAATCAAACCTTGGAGGTTAACCAAGAGAATTCAGAGCAACCCTAAAGGAAACCCTGAAGGCAAATCATCTGCACAAAGGTTACCTCCGCCCAACTCAATCCGATACCAAAAGTGATCTGCCAATTCAACGTTGCAATTCAATTGCAAACAGGTTTGCGCATCACTACTATTTTATGCTTCCAATCTGTAATCTCTAAATACATAATGCATCATGATTGAATTTTTAGATATGTAATTAGATTTTGCATGTGAGTTTAAGTATGCCTGAATATCCTGAATGTTTGACCATGTTATTTCTGTAATTGAATGCCATAGGGTGTGCAGCTTGCTGAAATTGTACTGTTATCAAAACCAAAACCCGCAGCCGCTCGCTAGCCCATCGCTAAGCGAGCATGTAGCGAGCGTTCGCTAAGCCTTCGCTAGGCGAGGCAGCAGCGAACGTGACAGTCGCTGATTTTTCTGTTCTGTTCTATGTTTATCGGATCTGTTTTATTCTATGATTTTTCTATTCTGTTCTATTCTGTCCTACCGCTGTGTTCCTTTTGTTTGGTGCAATTCTCGATTGCACCCTGATTTGGTATTCTGACCTGTTTGCTGAGTTTTGTAAGGGCTCACATGCTTCCGGAGAAGGTAGCTTGTTAGGTATTCCACTTTATTTGTGGGATACCCATGTGGAGATTCATCTTAATTACCTAATTGATTTTAATGTGGAGATTCATCCTAATTACCTAATTGATTTTAATGTGGAGATTTATCCTATTTATTTAATTGATCTTAATGTGGACCTAATTACCTAATTGATTATAATGTGGGGGATTCACCCTAATCGCATAATTGATTGTAAAACATTGCCTTTGAATATGTGATCTTGGACCTCTCTCTGTTGCCTTACGATATTACGGTATTATGGTCATGTCCCGCGAACGTGGGGATACACTTAACAAAGACCCTTCGGTTAAATCATCATGTCCCTATAAAATAAATCATAGTCCCTTGGATGTTGCCTTCGAATATATGATTTTGTCCCGCGATGTCCCGTCGTTGTAGCCTGCGGTTAAATGATGATCGTCCCTTCGAATGCTAAGGTATCCTTACAAATATTGCCTTCAATGACCAAACGATGACCCTACGATGTCCCTTTACATCCAAAGGGATAAGACTACTTACTTCTCAATAGTAAGGACAGTTTTACCCTCATAAGGATAGGAAATGCCCATAAAGACCTTGGGTGGGTATAACTCTTAATTGCTGGCCCACAACCTAAAACATTTTTCATACCTCACACTTTGCAAATACTAGAAAACCACCACTTGGTATACATTCGTACTAGAATCATTGCCAAGTTACATTTTTCTAAACCGCTTTCAAAATTAAACGAGATAAATACTTTGTATACATTCGTACAAGAATCATTACAAAGTTAAACTCTCTTTTCAAAACATTTTTTAAGCAATTCACAAACATTTTTCAGACAGACATAAGTGATCCAGCAATTAAGAGCCCATGGATAACCATGGATACACACCTTCCATTTGTATAATGTACCTCCCGAACCCAAAATCTAATTAAGGTCTTTCCTGTTCTTTTCCACCTTTCCTTATTGGATAAAAGAAAAGTCGGTGGCGACTCTTGCTAACCGCGACATTTGCTTTCCAAAGCAAAAACACACAAAAGTCAGTTCACCGTATGACAGAACTGGCGACTCTGCTGGGGACTAAAAAGAGAGGTTACCTTAAAAAAAAAGATCACTTATTTGAATTGTCTTTTAAGGGATTGCTTGGGTATTTTTGAGTAAAAGATCCTACACCCGGATCTAGTGTACCCTAGGTAAGTAGCAATAGATCATCGCGACTATCCGGCGTATACTGGAATGGTTAAAATGATGGCTACGGTTAATGTGACACTTTGGATATCCTGATGTTCCTCATGTTTGCTTGAGGAAAAATTTGGCTTCCGCGTGGTGTCATCAAAGCATTAACCAGACCTTTAGAACCCTAATTGACTCATCCTGGCCATTAGAAAGTAGTGAGATAACTGACTTCGGTTCCGACTGGGGTTGGTTGAGACTCGATACTACACTCTTTGAGATTGGACTTTAGGGAAGCTTTGGTCAACCACTTGGTGTTGCACTGAAGTGGACTTAAAGGAAGGTCAATAATTGGAGATCCTTTTAGAACCCGGTTACTATTCTAGGACAGGTTGAACCAACCAAACTTCAGTGGGGAGGGTACTTACCTGTGGAACTCATGCAAGCCTTAAAACTTAGGGATGATTGCTGTGTGACTTGCTTGTGCTTGTTATTTACTTAACAACATAACATCATAACATCATAACACCATAACATCATGGCATTGTACTAACCATTTCAAGGACTTAGGGATTTAACTTTGCAATTGCGAACAGGGCTATGGCTTCCAGAAAGACTATCCGGATTAATTTCGTAGTGATCTCTCCTCAACTAAAGAATTTAGTGTCAGGACTTCCTGATCAGGCTCAGTTCATCAAGAAACATGGTTGTCTCCTCAATTTGGTTACCACTGGTTTCAAAGAAGATATGATGAGAGTTCTATTCCAATTCTTCGATCCCAAACATCATTGCTTCACTTTCCCAGATTATCAGTTGGTGCCCACATTAGAAGAATTCTCCAGGCTGCTTGGGATACCTATCCTTGACCAAACACCTTTCAGTGGTTTAGAGAAGATTCCGAAGTCTGAAGAGGTCGCCGCAGCTTTACACGTGACAAAGTCCGATATTGAAACCAATTGGGTGACAAGAAGTGGAGTTAAGGGTTTACTTGCCAAATTTCTGATAAATAAGGCCCGAGAATTCTTAAAAGATATGAATGTCCATGCTTTCGAAGATGTCCTAGCATTACTAATCTATGGTTTGGTGCTATTTCCTAACCCGGATCAATTCATAGACATGAATGCTATTAAGATATTTCTCACTCATAACCCTGTGCCTACCTTGCTTGGATACATTTTGCATTCCCTTCACACCCGTACTATGAAAAGGCAAGGGACTCTCATGTGCTGCATACCTTTATTATCTAGGTGGTTTATTTCGCACCTTCCTCAATCAGCCTTGAAGAATGAGCAGAATTTGAAATGGTCTCAAAGGATAATGTCGCTTTCCCATTCCGACATCCGTTGGTGTCCTCATCTCGAGGAAAATGTTATCATCATTGACCGTTGTGGAGAATTCTCTAATGTACCACTCCTGGGGATAAGATGAGGTATTACTTATAACCCAGCTTTAGCCCTACGCCAGTTTGGTTATGCTCGAAGAGATGGTCCACATGAGATAATTATCCAAGGCACTGTGTTTGACTATGACAACGATTCCCAAGGTCTCTGCCAAAGGTTTGTACGAGCTTGGGGCATGGTGAAAAGAAGTACTTTAGGACAGAAGAACTCTATTCCTATGGAACCTTATCTCAGATGGGTACGCGCCAGAGCTCGTGAACTTGTCATGCCATATCTTGCAATCGGACCTCAGATTGCCGGACCAGAAGTTGAAGGAGGTACTCCTCAGATCATTCCTTATCCAGATATGCCCACCAATATTGAAGAACTGAAGAGATCCTGGATCCAGTTGAGAGAGGAAAGGGATACTTTTGAGACTCAGTTCGTTGCAGAAAGGAAGAAAGTGTTAGAACTTACCAGTCAGCTTAATGAGGAACGAAGACTCAATGCATATCTTCGCCCAAAAAGAAGTCGCCCCTGGGAGACTTGAGCTTTCATTGTATTTTTATTATTATTATTTCTTGTAATGAACAATGATTAAAGAAACTATTAATAAAAATTTCGCTCTTTTTGGTGGTTTACGCAAAGTTAAATTCCAAAAGTCCTTGAAAACATTTCATACATTGCATAGCATAACATGACATTGCATAACAGGTATTCTAAAAGATCAATATTCTCACGGTCTTCCTTCTAAACAGAAACATGGCCCTCGAACAAACTGTCAAAGATCTCCAGGCTCAAAATGCTCAATTCCAGGAGATGATCCTGAGCTTATCCAAGGGACAGGAGGAGCTGAAGGCTCTCTTGCTCGAGAAAAAGAAAGACAAGAAACCTGTGAGTTACATCAACCCGGGAAGAAGGCTCAAAGGACAGGCTGCAGGAGTCAAGATTAGGATTCCGAAGGATCAAGAAGAGGAAACAGAGAATGATTCAGAAGAGGAGAATGTTGATCTCTTCAACCCTGAGGATGACGATGAAGATTACGAGAATGAACAGTACTCTCCAAAAGATGATAAGTATAAGTTGCTGGAAGAACGCATGCTAGCTATGGAGGGTCAGAGGGCGCCCGACCTGGATTTCGAAGGCTTAGGTCTGGTCTCTGGTGTGGTTATTCCTCGCAAATTCAAGATCCCCACTTTCACTAAGTACGATGGTGCGTCTTGTCCTCAGATGCATCTGAGAGCTTACGTGAGAAAGATTCAGCCGTATACCACTGATAGGAAGCTATGGATCCATTTCTTCCAAGAGAGTCTGGTCGGCACACAGTTGGAATGGTATTATCAGCTCGAAAGCTCTAACATCCATACCTGGACTGATTTAGCGACAGCTTTCTACAAGCACTACCAGTATAACTCTGAATTAGCGCCCACTCGGCTACAGTAGCAGAATATGACTATGGGATCTAAAGAAAGCTTCAAAGAATATGCTCAGAAATGGAGAGATTTGGCTGGCAGAGTCAAACCCCCTATGACTGATCGAGAATTAGTGGACATGTTCATGGGTACACTGACTGGCCCATTCTACAGCCATCTACTGGGAAGTTCTTCATCGGGTTTCACTGAACTTATATTGACAGGTGAACGTGTTGAAAGCGGCATTCGAAGTGGAAAGATACAGGCGACTACCTCTGCAAGCACCAAAAGGTCCTACCAAGGGAGGAACGAATCAAACGCTGTGTACGGTCAAAGGGGTCGTAACAAGAAAAATCGTGACCATACCATTGGAGCAGTTACGATTGCAGCACCGCCATCTCAAAACCTTCAGTACAGACAAGACAGGCCAAGAAGGCAGTTTACCAAGATCAATATGACTTTAGCACAGGCACTGCAGGGTATGCTAAAAGCAAATTTGATTACCCTCAGAGATCCTCCTACGAATCCCAACACTACTTCTCCTCGTTATAATCCCAATGCCAGGTGTGCGTATCACTCCGATAGCCCCCGGGCATGATACAAACGATTGTTGGTCGTTGAAGAATAAGATTCAGGATATGATCGACGCTGGAGAAATTGAATTTGATCCTCCAGAGACTCCTAATGTCATCACTGCACCTATGCCTAACCATGACAAGACTGTTAATGTTGTGGATGACAATTCTCATATTTCTAATGTAGCGGACTTAACATCTCCTCTCCTGATCATCAAGAAGAATTTATTGCAAGCTGGTTTATTTCCAGGTTGTGCTGAAAATTGTGATCTTTGTGTACTCCGACTCAATGGTTGCCTGAAATTGAGGAATGGTATTCAACGGCTGATGGATGATCGTACAATTCTCTTTGAAAGGATTCCTAAGGTGGAAAACCCTGTTGAAGAAATATCTGTGATTGCTAGGTCCAAAGTTCCAGTGAAGATTACCGCTACTAGGGTGCCTGTGAAGATTACTGCTGAGCCCAAGGTAGCTCCCCTAATTATTACTGCACCTGGCCCAATACCGTATTCCTCAAGCAAAGCCATTCCGTGGAATTATGGAGGTGATGTTTACATCCATGGCGTGAAGCAAGTTGGTAATTCTGCTAATCCTAATGACATTGTTGGGACTAGTAAAGTTACTCGAAGTGGAAGGATCTTCTCTCCAGAAATCTCACCTCCCGCCCCTGAAACTCGAGGAAAGGAACCAGTGATCAACCCTTCTCAGTCGAAGACACCGGTCGAAGTTACTACTGAAGATGTTGCCAAGCAGGAAGTGGAGGAAATGATGAAAATCATCCGTAAGAGTGATTTTGATGTGGTAGAACAGTTGGGGCATACTCCGTCTAAGATCTCGATGTTATCCTTGTTATTATCTTCTGAGTCTCATGCCAAAGCGTTGATAAAATTCTTGAAGACTGCTCATGTACCCCAGGAGACATCTGTCGATCAGTTCGAAAACTACGTGGCTAATTTGACTGTTGACAATGGCCTAGGCTTTTCCGATGCTGACCTGACACCAGCAGGAAAGAATCACAATAGAGCTCTGCATATCTCCATTGAATGTGAGGGGATCACCTTATCTCACGTACTGATCGACAACGGCTCTTCTTTGAATGTGCTGCCGACAGCTGTGCTCGATAAACTTGATTGTAAAAGCATTGAACTAAAGCCTAGTGACGTTGTGGTGCGTGCTTACGATGGTGCGAAGAGCGTTGTCCACGGTGAAGTGGTCCTCCCTATCAAAATAGGACCTCAAGTCTTCAACACTATCTTTCACGTAATGAACATTCGTCCTGCTTATTCCTGCTTGCTAGGACGCCCTTGGATTCATGGGGCAAGTGCTGTAGCTTCGTCTCTCCATCAAAAGCTGAGGTATCCAATAGAGGGTAAGATCGTCACTGTGTGTGGGGAAGAAAAGTATATTTTCAGTAGTGTGCATACCTTCAGATACGTCGAGATGGATGGTGAATTCTTCGAGACTCCTTCTCAGTCATTTGAAGTGGTTCCTCCGCCCAGTCCTGTCCTTAAGCCAACTTCCCATGTGCCCAAGGTTATTCGTGCTCCTCCTGCTATGATTTCTCTGAAAGATGCTCAAGCCGTGGTTGAAGATGGTGGTCGTACTGGTTGGGGTCAACTGATCAACGTACCATACAAGTCTGACAAGTCTGGTCTGGGATTTAACTCTGAAAAGATGGTCAAAAGTCAAATTAATGCTGTAGAAGATGCTGATAGCGATTGCGACCTGGATAGCTGGATTTTCCCAACAATTGGTGACAGACTCAATAATTGGAAGGCTGAAGACACTATCCCGATTTCCTTTAGTCAGGAGTAATTGTTATTGTCTATTTTAGTGTTGCAAATTTTTTAGTTTTTACAATTGAACTTCTTAAAGTATTGTGTCTATGCCCGAGGCACAATAGCTAATTTGTTAAGGGTTTTGTCATTTTCATAAGCATATTCACATTCAATAAATCAATGGACTTTTTGCATTCAAGTATTGCGCTCTTTATCTTTCCCGTCATCTTCCAAAATAGCTATGTTTCTTACACACACTCACGTAACGAATTGCAGATCCATACCCACTCTGGATCCTGTTGATAATAGTTCTACAACTGTTCATTATGACTTTGAAAATCCAATCTACCAAGCCGAGGATGGAAGTGAGGAAGATTGTGAAGTACCTGGAGAACTTGCCAGACTGTTACTGCAAGAAGAAAAGACCATACGGCCGCATGAAGAGTCAATCGAAATTGTAAACCTAGGTACTGAAGGGGACAAGAAAGAAGTCAAAATAGGAGCAGGCTTGGAAAACAGTGTCAAAGGAAGATTGATTCAGATGTTACACAACTATATGGAGATTTTTGCTTGGTCTTATGAAGACATGCCAGGACTGGATACTGATATAGTAGTGCATCGTTTGCCAATGAAGGAAGATTGTCACCCTGTTAAGCAAAAGGTTCGTCGCATGCGTCCTGAAATGTCCGAGAAAATCAAAGCCGAAGTTATGAAACAATTTAATGCCGGTTTTCTAGCTGTTACTTCTTATCCTCAATGGGTTGCTAATGTGGTACCAGTGCCAAAGAAGGATGGTAAGGTGCGAATGTGTGTGGATTACAGAGATTTGAATAAAGCGAGTCCCAAAGATGACTTTCCACTTCCGCACATTGATGTTCTGGTAGATAACACCGCTCAACACAAGGTATTCTCATTCATGGATGGATTCTCGGGTTATAATCAGATTAAGATGGCACCTGAAGACATGGAGAAAACTACATTCGTGACGCAATGGGGCACTTTCTGTTACAAAGTAATGCCATTCGGTTTAAAGAATGCAGGGGCAACATACCAGCGTGCTATGGTAGTGTTGTTCCATGACATGATCCATCACGAAATAGAGGTATATGTGGATGACATGATAGCCAGATCTCATACTGAAGAAGATCATCTCGATCATTTGTACAAACTGTTTGAGAGGTTGAAGAAATACAAGCTGAGATTGAACCCGAACAAATGCACCTTTGGAGTAAGATCCGGTAAACTCTTGGGATTTATTGTCAGTGGTAAAGGAATTGAGGTTGACCCGGCTAAGGTGAGAGCTATTCAAGAAATGCCAATTCCCCGTACAGATAAAGAAGTCAGAGGTTTCTTGGGACGTTTGAATTACATCGCCCGATTTATCTCCCATTTGACTGCTACCTGCAAACCCATCTTCAAATTACTGAGGAAAAATCAAGAGATGATATGGAATGACGAATGTCAAGAAGCTTTTGATAAAATCAAGAAGTATCTCCAAGAACCTCCCATTCTGATACCACCAGTGGAAGGAAGACCTCTAATCATGTATTTGACCGTGTTAGAAAGTTCAATGGGGTGCGTGTTGGGACAACATGACGAGTCTGGTCGAAAAGAGCACGCCATATACTACCTTAGCAAAAAGTTTACCGACTGTGAAACAAGATACTCACTGCTCGAGAAGACTTGCTGTGCTTTGGCCTGGGCTGCTCGCCGACTAAGACAGTATATGTTGAATCACACCACTTTATTGATTTCTAAGATGGATCCTATCAAGTATATATTTGAGAAACCTGCTCTCTCCGGAAGAATAGCAAGATGGCAGATGATTTTAACAGAGTATGATATCCAGTATACTACCCAGAAAGCAATCAAAGGAAGCGTGCTAGCTGATCATTTGGCTCATCAAGCGGTGGATGATTACCAATATATGAATTTTGAGTTCCCAGATGAGGACGTCATGTTTGTCACTGATTATGAAGAACCTGGACCGGATGAAGGACCCGGACTGGGATCCCGATGGACTATGGTTTTTGATGGATCTTCTAATGCATTGGGCAATGGGGTTGGTGTTGTAATCATTTCTCCCAGGGGTTGCCATACGCCTTTCACTGCTAGACTATGTTTTGATTGTACCAATAATATGGCTGAGTATGAAGCATGTATTTTGGGACTCAGAGCTGCTATGGACCTGAGAATCAAGTTTTTGAGTGTGTACGGGGACTCGGCCTTAGTAATCAGTCAGATCAAAGGAGAATGGGACACTAAACATCCGAATCTCATCCCTTATCGAGAGCGGGTGTTGACATTAATCCCATATTTTGAAGAGATTACATTCGAACATATTCCCCGAGAGGAGAATCAGTTGGCAGACGCCTTGGCCACCATGTCATCTATGTTCAGAGTCAGATGGGACAATGAAGCTCCCATGATCACCATTGAACGACTAGATGAACCAGCATATTGTTATGAACTTAACGCTGATGAAGTAGAAGAGAAACCTTGGTTCCACGAAGTAAAAAGATATTTAGAAACTCGGGAATACCCTGAAGGGGCATCCGTCAATGACAGAAAATTTCTGAGGAAGTTCTCCGCTAAATTCTTTTTGAGTAATGGAGTATTATACAAACGTAATCATGATTCGACTTTGCTTCGCTGTGTGGATAAAAGGGAAGCAGAAAAGATTATGGAAGACATGCATGACGGTATTTTTGGGACTCATTCTAGTGGACATACGATGGCCAAGAAGATTCTGAGATCAGGGTATTATTGGTCTACCATGGAAGCTGATTGCCACCATCATTCCAGAACCTGTCACAAGTGCCAGATCTATGCGGATAAAGTACATGTGCCTCCGGCTCCCTTAAACGTGTTGACAGCCCCTTGGCCCTTTGCAATGTGGGGCATTGATATGATCGGAGAGATTAAACCTACTGCTTCTAACGGACATCGTTTCATTCTTGTTGTTATTGATTACTTTACAAAGTGGGTAGAGGCAGCCTCATTTGCTTCTGTCACCAATAATGTGGTGGCACGGTTCATCAAGAATAGTCTCATTTGTCGGTATGGCATCCCTGAAAGAATTATCACTGACAATGGTACTAATTTGAACAACAAGATGATTACTGAACTCTGCACGCAGTTCAACATAAAACACCATAATTCCTCTCCGTACCGGCCAAAGATGAATGGCGCCGTAGAAGCTGCTAATAAGAATATTAAGAAGATCATACAAAAGATGACAGTGACATACAAAGACTGACATGAGATGTTACCGTTTGCTCTCCATGGTTACCGCACTTCAGTGCGCACTTCGACAGGGGCAACTCCATTCTCTTTAGTCTACGGAATGGAAGCCGTTTTACCAGTGGAAGTTCAGATTCCCTCTCTAAGAATTATGAAAGATGCAGGCTTAAATGAAGATGAATGGATTCAGACTCGACTCGATCAGATAAATTTGATTGATGAAAAGAGACTTGCGGCTGTTTGTCATGGGCAGATATATCAGAAGCGCATGACCCAGGCATTTAACAAAAAGGTCAAGAGACAGGTGTATCAAATTGGCGACTTGGTGATCAAGCGTATCATTCTACCACAAGGTGATCCCAGAGGCAAATGGACCCCCACATACGAAGGGCCATTTGTAGTTAAGAAGGTATTCTCTGGTGGAGCCATGATACTTGCTACAATGGATGGTGAAGACTTCCCACATCCCGTGAACGCAGACATAGTTAAAAAATACTACGCGTAAAAGAGACCCGCTAGGTCGACGTACCTAGGCAAAAGTAAGGGCATCCCGGCGAACCAAAAGGGTTCGGGCAAAAATTAGGGATAAACATGTAAAAATATACACCCGGCAAGTCGAAAACCTGAAAAGGCGGCTTGGGCAAAAAAGGGTATCCCGGTGGACTGAAAACCTGAAAAGGCGGTCCAGGCAAAAATTAGGGATTAAAGCGTATGACTATGTCCCGTTCTCGGTCAGCTTCACCCAAGTTCAAGGGACTGAACAAGCCAATCACTTCCATCCGACAGCAGGAGATGAGATGCTTGAAGACATAATGACAGTAGTGGAGCTAATATCGATGGGACTTTTTCTGCATAGCTTTCTCTTTGTTTTCTTGACAATTTCCTCTTACTAGGATTTCTGTCTCCTTGTACACAAATTGCCTGTTTATAGGCCCTCTTTCAAAATCAATACAATTTTGTTTCAAAAAAAAAATGCTTTCGTTTTACTTTCTCTGTTTTGTTTGCATAAACGTCCATTGATTTAGATTGAATTGGTATATGCATTTGAATATGATCGATGTTTGTCAAAAATACATGCATAAAACGGAAATAGCAATTACAAGAGACTTCAGGATCCAGGAGAAGGTCTAACCATGCGTCCCAATGAATCCGGTTGCTAATTCTATTCCCCAGCATAAACCAGCTATTTCCCAGAAGAGGTTGGCATCACCAGACTGGACATCCCTTCCATCCCCAGCCAGGCTCTGTTGAGTGTTTCCACCATCAGACAGAAATCAAGTATCCCTAGCTAAGAAAGGGTCGTCAATACAAGTATCTCCAACCAGGAGATGGGGATTTATTTTCCCCAGGGAGTCGCCAGGAAAAACTTTTCGGATGCATAATTCATTCATTACATCATTTCACAGCATACACATGCATACATTGTTCGCATTTATTTTCATAAGCATAAAACATCTCATGCATCATGACATGGCATGAAGCTAACTTTATTGTTCAGGTTAATTATCCTCCTGATACAAAGGTCCATTCAGACGGACATCTTTATCAATTACATTCAAGATTCAACTCCATCTCTCAGATACAATCCATATGAGCATTCACTCTGGCAAGCACTCTGATATCCGCCCAATGGTGGCATCTTTAAGCCCACCCCAGATATTCATTGCAAATACCACATATACAAATACTATCAGATACAGCCTAGCGTACGGTTCATTCTGATTCAGCTCAACATATGACTCCTTCAACTCAGATACGATCTAATGTACGATCCATTCTGACCTTCAACTACTCCAATACGGTCCAATGTACGACCCAGTTGGACCTTCAAATCCTCAGATACTACCTGGCGTACGGTACATTCTGAAACGTGGTCTAGCGTACGACTATCCTTTCATCCTCAGATACGGCCTGATGGACAACTCGTTCTGCAACTCCAATGCGGTCTAACGTACGACCCATTTGGATCTTCAACTCAGATACGATCTAGCGTATGATCCATTCTGATTCTACCTTCGTCAGATACAGCCTAACGTACGGCTCATTCCGCAACTTAGATACATCTAGCGTGTGATCCATTCTGATCTTTCCTCCCCAGCGAAGTCATCCGCCTAATGAACAACTCACTCTGCTATTCAAATGACGTCTAGCGTATGATCCATTCTGATCCCTTATCCCCAGCAGCGTATAACACACTCTGACTCCCCAGCGAAGTCGACAGCATAATGGATGACTCACTATACGGTCTAGCATATGACCCGGTATGACACCCATGTCTTCAGATATCATCTAATGTACGACGCACTCTGAAGCTCTCATCATCAAACTTCCTGGATGGCATCTTTAAGCCCATCTTCATCAAGACTAACTGTTGATTAACAAGTGGAAATTTTGGGGCATTTCTAAGTGTTCAATAATCTTTCACCTCCAGACCACGAATGGCGTACATACCATTCTAACTCTCTCGGTTCGAGAAAATTGAACAGGGGCAGCTGTCATACCCCAAAATTTACCCGTTAATTTTGCAAGACAGTTTTAAGGCACCCCAACTTATTTTCCAAGGCATTGAACTTAAAGGAACCAAGACCCAGCTCACAGATGGCCAAATCCAGAAAATGGCCCAAACTGGCATGCTCGCTAGGCGAGCAACTCCTTCGCCTAGCGAACCCTTCGCTACGCCACTCGCCTAGCGAAGCTTGCGAATATCAGAAAATTCTGGGCTTCATTCTGAGCCCATTAGGTCACAACAAACCATTATAAATACCGACATTCCAGTCAGAAAGAGGGACAACAGAAGGAGACGAATCGGAACCCTAGCAATCAAACCTTGGAGGTTAACCAAGAGAATTCAGAGCAACCCTAAAGGAAACCCTGAAGGCAAATCCTCTGCACAAAGGTTACCTCCGCCCAACTCAATCCGATACCAAAAGTGATCTGCCAATTCAACGTTGCAATTCAATTGCAAACAGGTTTGCGCATCACTACTATTTTATGCTTTCAATCTGTAATCTCTAAATACATAATGCATCATGATTGAATTTTTGGATATGTAATTAGATTTTGCATGTGAGTTTAAATATGCCTGAATATCCTGAATGTTTGACCATGTTATTTCTGTAATTGAATGCCATAGGGTGTGCAGCTTGCTGAAATTGTACTGTTATCAAAACCAAAACCCGCAGCCGCTCGCTAGCCCATCGCTAAGCGAGCATGTAGCGAGCGTTCGCTAAGCCTTCGCTAGGCGAGGCAGCAGCGAACGTGACAGTCGCTGATTTTTCTGTTCTGTTCTATGTTTATCGGATCTGTTTTATTCTATGATTTTTCTATTCTGTTCTATTCTGTCCTACCGATGTGTTCCTTTTGTTTGGTGCAATTCTCGATTGCACCCTGATTTGGTATTCTGACCTGTTTGCTGAGTTTTGTAAGGGCTCACATGCTTCCGGAGAAGGTAGCTTGTTAGGTATTCCACTTTATTTGTGGGATACCCATGTGGAGATTCATCTTAATTACCTAATTGATTTTAATGTGGAGATTCATCCTAATTACCTAATTGATTTTAATGTGGAGATTTATCCTATTTATTTAATTGATCTTAATGTGGACCTAATTACCTAATTGATTATAATGTGGGGGATTCACCCTAATCGCATAATTGATTGTAAAACATTGCCTTTGAATATGTGATCTTGGACCTCTCTCTGTTGCCTTACGATATTACGGTATTATGGTCATGTCCCGCGAACGTGGGGATACACTTAGCAAAGACCCTTCGGTTAAATCATCATGTCCCTATAAAATAAATCATAGTCCCTCGGATGTTGCCTTCGAATATATGATTTTGTCCCGCGATGTCCCGTCGTTGTAGCCTGCGGTTAAATGATGATCGTCCCTTCGAATGCTAAGGTATCCTTACAAATATTGCCTTCAATGACCAAACGATGACCCTACGATGTCCCTTTACATCCAAAGGGATAAGACTACTTACTTCTCAATAGTAAGGACAGTTTTACCCTCATAAGGATAGGAAATGCCCATAAAGACCTTGGGTGGGTATTGTAACACCCCGATAAAAATAAGATTAATATTTAAATTAAGTTAATAGTATATTTATTAATTTAATTAAATAATTGGATTATTATTGGAATATTATTGGGATTATTATTATTATTATTATTATTATTATTATTATTATTATTATTGGAATAAAAGTTGGAATTAGAAAAGGTCCCATTTGGTAAAAAGAGGTTTTCACGTGAAAACAGAAAAACGACTCAAAAGTGGAAAAGGAAAAAGGGCAAAGAGCCAGAGAACAAGGGTTGAAGAGAGGAAGAGCTCGAAGCTAAAGGATTGCCGGATTAACTCAGGTAAGGGGGGTTTATCATCGTTTAATGGGTATTATGGGATAACATGTAATGGGTAGTGATAAACCATTGATTTGACTCTGATTAGAATGATGTATGCTGAAATTTGTGAAGTATTGGATGAACGAAATTTGGATTATGGTTGAAGGAAAATTCGTAAGGATTAGATGGAATAATGTTAGAATTTGTGAAGTTGAATAGGGTATGAATTGTGTTAGATGATATGAACGAATACTGTGAAAAATTGGACTGTGGAAGGTTAGATCTGAGAAAATTCGTAGCAGAGAAAACCATAGCAGATCTGGAAATTCTGGTTTCTGGTCATACGCGTATGGCACTAGGCAATACGCGTATGAGATGGTCTGGTACGCGTATGGCACTAGGCAATACGCGTATGGCTGAGGAAGATGATGTTTTGAACGTGGTTTGGTCTCTGTTGGTACGCGTATGGGGAAGTGGTACGCGTAGCATACGCGTATGAGATGGTGTTACGCGTATGGGATTTGGTCAGGAGATGGGCCATACGCGTATGGACTATGCAATACGCGTATGGGCAGATTTGTGATTTTCTGGGCTGTTGTTATGCAGTTTTTGGTTGTTCAGCTGGGTAATGTAATTTGGCTGATGTATGATATAGTAGGGATCATTTCCCGTTGTTTTGAGCAGTATAGGTATTAGTAGAGTGTGCTAGTACTGTGATTATTAATTGGCATGACATGATATGATTTTGTGATAATATGCTGATGATGTATGATTGCATGCATAATGCTGTGAATGTATGTATTATGTGGAATGGACTGTTTTATGGCTTAGAGTGTGAGCATATGTCCATTTTGGATTGTTGTTGATGTTGCATGACTAAGTGATTTAGCTTGCATATTGTGGCCTTTATGGTGGTAGCTAATTCCCATGGTGAGGAATTAGTGAGTGAATTATTTTGGATTGTTGTTGATGTTTGCATGCTAGGTGATTAGCGTGCATAGCATAGCCCTTGGGGTGGTAGCTAATTCCCATGGTGAGGAATTAGTGAGTGAGTCACTAGGTCTCAAATGAGTGGGACTAGTGAGCTTGGTAACCGTATCTGGATTTGATCGGTGAGGTTGAACTATATGTTCACGAATAGTCGGTACCGCATGCATGGAGTCTCATTGCATAATGTATGTATGGCGTATAATATGAATGGATGTATTCCAATATTATACGTGTGTTTTGTGGTTGTGTTGAGTTGAGTATGATGATGATGATGATTATGAGTTGATATTGCCGTTGCTGAATATGTGTTATGATTAGGGTGATGAAATGTGTTAATTTACTTAACATTACATGATATTTTATAATGCTTATTATATCGATTGAGGAACTCACCCTTACAACTATTTTTCAGGTAACGAGCCGTGATTGAGTAGAAGCTAGTGCTTGGAGTCTAGTGTAGTTCCTTAGTGGGTCATGCTCTGGTAGATGTAACATCGGGATGGGATGTTTTACTGTGTTTTCATTTTGGTTGTTGAACCATTTTACATGTAATGCGTTACATGTTTTGTATGATTGATTTGATCTCTATCCGCTGCGTATTGTGCAATGTTTTATATTTTGAATAATAAATGAGCATGACAGTTAAGTTGGAACATGGTGTGAAGTGATTGTGTGACACCCTTAATTGCATATTTACTCTGATTTATATTGTTGTTTTAAATAATCTTTTGGGGTATTTTAGAAGGGTGTTACATTAGTGGTATCAGAGCATAGTCGGTCGAGTCGAGTCGTAATTATTCTGTTTCCCCTGTACGGGATAGGTGTTGTGTAACCCTATCAGTACTTATTGTTTTAGCTTGTTGGGTTTTCAGAATAGAGATGGCTGGAAGAGGTAGAGACGATGCTGCGATTGCTGAGGCTCTGGGTATGCTAGCTGGAGTACTGGGAGGAAACCCGAATGTTGTGGGAACGGGAGCTGCTCGTCAACTGAGTGAGTTCCAGAAGAACAATCCTCCAATGTTCAAGGGAGCATACGATCCAGATGGCGCTCAGAAGTGGTTGAAGGAGATCGAGAGGATCTTCCAAGTGACTGAGTGTGCCGATAACCAGAAGGTCAGGTTCGGTACGCATATGCTGTCAGAGGAAGCAGATGATTGGTGGGTTGCTACCCGCACTGAGTTGGAAGCTGCTGGGAATGCTGAGATCACTTGGGCGGTGTTCAGAGAGAGATTTCTGAGGAAGTACTTTCCAGAGGATGTCAGAGGAAAGAAAGAGATAGAGTTCCTAGAATTGAAGCAGGGTAACCGGTCTGTTACTGAGTATGTTGCTAAGTACACAGAGCTGTCAAAGTATTACACTCCCTATAACGAGGCTACTGGGGAATTTTCAAAGTGTGTGAAGTTTGAGAACGGGTTGCGTCCCGAGATCAAGCAGGCTATTGGGTATCAGCGGATTAGAGTGTTTTCTGATTTGGTTGACTGTTGCAGGATTTTTGAACAGGATACCAAAGCCAGAGCGGAGAGCTATCAGCAGAGGGTTGATAGGAAAGGCAAGAATCAGAATGGTCGTGGGAAACCGTATGCAGCTGGCAGAGGTTTCCAGAAGCAGAGTGGGATGAAGAGGCCTAGTGGGGGAGACTCCAGTGCACCTGCTAAGTGTTACAGATGTGGTCAGGCTGGACATCGTATCCATGAGTGTACCAGTGCTGAGAGGAAGTGTTTTAAGTTTGGCAAAGGTGGTCACTTGGCTGCAGAGTGCCGATTGAAGACTGTGACTTGCTTCAACTGTGGAGAGGTGGGTCATATCAGTCCGCAGTGTCCTAAGCCGAAGAAAGAGAACCAGTCGGGAGGCAAGGTCTTCGCTTTATCGGGTTCTGAGACTTCTGCAGATGATCGTTTAATCTGAGGTACGTGTTATATTAATGGCTTTCCTCTTGTAGCTATTATTGACACAGGTGCGACTCATTCCTTTATATCTTTGGATTGTGTTGTGAAACTTAAATTAGAGATATCTGAGATGCATGGTAGTATGGTGATTGATACTCCTGCGAAGGGTTCAGTGACTACTACTTCAGTTTGTTTAAATTGTCCTTTGAATATTTTTGGTAGAGACTTTAGGATGGACCTAGTGTGTCTTCCACTAGTGCAGATTGATGTTATCCTGGGTATGAACTGGTTGGTGTTTAACCGAGTTTCTATCAATTGTTTTGATAAGACTGTGATCTTTCCTGAGATGGAGGAAGGAGAGAGTTTGTTTCTATCAGCGAGGCAAGTGAATGAGGCAGTAGTAGATGGGGCAGAGTTGTTTATGCTGTTAGCGACCTTGGAGGCTAAAGATAAACTGGTGATTTGCGATCTAGCCGTGGTGTGTGATTTTCCTGATGTGTTTCCTGAAGAAGTGAATGAATTACCGCCAGAGCGTGAAGTTGAGTTCTCGATTGATTTGGTACCTGGTACTAGGCCGATATCGATGGCTCCGTACCGTATGTCTGCTGTTGAGTTAGCTGAATTGAAGAGTCAGCTGGAAGATTTGTTGGATAAGAAATTTATTCGTCCGAGTGTGTCACCGTAGGGTACACCAGTGTTATTGGTTAAGAAGAAAGAAGGTACTATGAGGTTGTGTGTGGACTACAGGCAACTGAATAAAGTGACGATCAAGAATCGGTATCCTTTGCCGAGGATTGATGATTTGATGGATCAGTTGGTTGGTGCGAGTGTGTTCAGCAAAATAGATTTGAGATCGGGGTATCATCAGATACGTGTGAAAACTGAGGATATTCAAAAGACTGCTTTCAGAACAAGGTATGGACATTATGAGTATTCTGTAATGCCTTTTGGTGTGACTAATGCGCCTGGAGTATTTATGGAGTATATGAATAGGATTTTCCATCCGTATCTAGACAAGTTTGTTGTGGTGTTTATTGACGATATTTTGGTGTATTCGAAATCTGAAGAAGAGCATGCTGAACATTTGAGAGTGGTTTTAGGAGTTCTACGAGAAAAGAAGTTATTTGCTAAACTGTCTAAGTGTGAATTTTGGTTAGAAGAGGTTAGTTTTCTTGGTCATGTGATTTCAAGAGATGGTGTTGCTGTTGATCCTTCTAAGATAGAAGCGGTATCTAAGTGGGAAGCTCCGAAGTAAGTTTCTGAGATAAGGAGTTTTCTTGGACTTGCAGGCTATTATAGGAAATTCATTGAGGGATTTTCTAAGTTGGCGTTACCGTTAACGATGTTGACTAGAAAGGGGCAAGCGTTTGTTTGGGACTCAAAATGTGAAGAAGGTTTCCAAGAGTTAAAGAGAAGGTTAACTACTGCTCCTATTCTGATATTACCGAGTCCATCGGAACCATTTGAGGTTTACTGTGATGCTTCATTGTTGGGTTTGGGTGGTGTTTTGATGCAGAATAAGCAGGTTGTAGCTTATGCTTCGAGACAACTGAAGGTTCATGAGAGGAACTATCCGACACACGATTTAGAATTGGCAGCTGTGGTTTTTGTTCTGAAGTTGTGGAGGCATTACTTGTACGGGTCAAGATTTGAGGTTTTCAGTGACCATAAAAGTTTAAAGTATTTGTTTGATCAGAAAGAACTGAATATGAGACAGAGGAGATGGTTAGAGTTTCTGAAGGATTATGACTTTGGTTTGAATTACCATCCGGGTAAAGCAAACGTAGTGGCTGATGCATTGAGTCGGAAATCGTTACATATGTCTATGTTAATGGTTAAGGAATTGGATTTAATTGAGCAGTTTAGAGACTTGAGTTTGGTGTGTGAGAGTACTCACAATAGTGTTAAATTGGGAATGTTGAAGTTAACGAGTGGTATTCTGGATGAGATTATAGAGGGTCAGAAATCCGATGTGCTTTTGGTTGATAAGTTGACTTTAGTGAATCAAGGTCAAGGTGGTGAATTCAGAGTTGATGAGAATGGTGTTTTGAAATTTGGTAATCGGGTGTGTATTCCGGATGTTACCGAACTTAAGAAGAGTATTCTTGAGGAAGGACATCGTAGTGGCCTGAGTATTCATCCTGGGGCTACGAAGATGTATCATGATTTGAAAAAGTTATTTTGGTGGCCGGGAATGAAAAGAGAAATTGCGAGTTTTGTTTATTCTTGTTTGACTTGTCAAAAGTCAAAGATTGAGCATCAGAAGTCGTCTGGGCTAATGCGACCGTTGGCTATTCCAGAGTGGAAGTGGGATAGTATCAGTATGGATTTTGTTTCTGGTTTACCGAGGACAAATAAGAATTTTGAAGCTATTTGGGTGATTGTAGACAGATTGACGAAATCGGCTCATTTCATTCCGATCAGAATGGATTATCCGTTAGAGAGATTAGCTGAGTTGTATATTGAGAAGATTGTAAGTTTGCATGGTATTCCGTCGAGTATTGTTTCGGACAGAGATCCTAGATTTACATCTAAGTTCTGGGAAGGCTTGCAGAGGGCTTTGGGAACTAAGCTGAGATTGAGTTCTGCATATCATCCGCAGACTGATGGTCAGACTGAGAGGACGATTCAGTCACTGGAGGATCTTTTGAGGGCTTGTGTTTTGGAAAAGGGAGGTGCTTGGGATTGTTATTTACCTTTGATTGAGTTTACCTACAACAATAGTTTTCATTCGAGCATTGGTATGGCACCGTTTGAAGCTTTGTATGGTAGGAGATGTCGGACACCTTTATGTTGGTATGAATCCGGTGAGAGTGCTGTGGTTGGACCGGAGATTGTTCAACAAACTACGGAAAAGATTAAGATGATTCAGGAGAAGATGAGGATTGCTCATAGTCGTCAGAAGAGTTATCAAGACAAGAGGAGGAAGTCACTTGAGTTTCAAGAGGGAGATCATGTGTTTCTTCGTGTTACTCCGATAACTGGGGTTGGTCGAGCTTTGAAGTCGAAGAAGTTGACACCTCGATTTATTGGTCCTTATCAGATTTTGGAGAGGATAGGGGAGGTAGCCTATCGTATCGCTTTACCGCCGTCACTTGCGAATTTGCATGAGGTTTTTCATGTGTCTCAGTTGAGGAGGTACATTCCTGATCCGTCGCATGTAGTCCAAGTAGATGATGTACAGATGAGAGATAACCTGACTGTTGAAACATCACCTATGAGGATCGAGGATCGAGAGTTGAAGCAATTGCGGGGTAAAGAGATTGCTTTGGTGAAGGTAGCTTGGGGAGGACCAGCAGGTGGCAATGTGACTTGGGAACTTGAGAGTCAGATGAAGGAGTCTTATCCGGAGTTATTCACTTGAGGTATGTTTTCGAGGACGAAAACTCTTTTAGGGGGGGAGAGTTGTAACACCCCGATAAAAATAAGATAATTATTTAAATTAAGTTAATAGTATATTTATTAATTTAATTAAATAATTGGATTATTATTGGAATATTATTGGGATTATTATTATTGGATTATTATTATTATTATTATTATTATTATTATTATTATTATTATTATTGGAATAAAAGTTGGAATTAGAAAAGGTCCCATTTGGTAAAAAGAGGTTTTCACGTGAAAACAGAAAAACGACTCAAAAGTGGAAAAGGAAAAAGGGCAAAGAGCCAGAGAACAAGGGTTGAAGAGAGGAAGAGCTCGAAGCTAAAGGATTGCCGGATTAACTCAGGTAAGGGGGGTTTATCATCGTTTAATGGGTATTATGGGATAACATGTAATGGGTAGTGATAAACCATTGATTTGACTCTGATTAGAATGATGTATGCTGAAATTTGTGAAGTATTGGATGAACGAAATTTGGATTATGGTTGAAGGAAAATTTGTAAGGATTAGATGGAATAATGTTAGAATTTGTGAAGTTGAATAGGGTATGAATTGTGTTAGATGATATGAACGAATACTGTGAAAAATTGGACTGTGGAAGGTTAGATCTGAGAAAATTCGTAGCAGAGAAAACCATAGCAGATCTGGAAATTCTGGTTTCTGGTCATACGTGTATGGCACTAGGCAATACGCGTATGAGATGGTCTGGTACGCGTATGGCACTAGGCAATACGCGTATGGCTGAGGAAGATGATGTTTTGAACGTGGTTTGGTCTCTGTTGGTACGCGTATGGGGAAGTGGTACGCGTAGCATACGCGTATGAGATGGTGTTACGCGTATGGGATTTGGTCAGGAGATAGGCCATACGCGTATGGGACTATGCAATACGCGTATGGGCAGATTTGTGATTTTCTGGGCTGTTGTTATGCAGTTTTTGGTTGTTCAGCTGGGTAATGTAATTTGGCTGATGTATGATATAGTAGGGATCATTTCCCGTTGTTTTGAGCAGTATAGGTATTAGTAGAGTGTGCTAGTACTGTGATTATTAATTGGCATGACATGATATGATTTTGTGATAATATGCTGATGATGTATGATTGCATGCATAATGCTGTGAATGTATGTATTATGTGGAATGGACTGTTTTATGGCTTAGAGTGTGAGCATATGTCCATTTTGGATTGTTGTTGATGTTGCATGACTAAGTGATTTAGCTTGCATATTGTGGCCTTTATGGTGGTAGCTAATTCCCATGGTGAGGAATTAGTGAGTGAATTATTTTGGATTGTTGTTGATGTTTGCATGCTAGGTGATTAGCGTGCATAGCATAGCCCTTGGGGTGGTAGCTAATTCCCATGGTGAGGAATTAGTGAGTGAGTCACTAGGTCTCAAATGAGTGGGACTAGTGAGCTTGGTAACCGTATCTGGATTTGATCGGTGAGGTTGAACTATATGTTCACGAATAGTCGGTACCGCATGCATGGAGTCTCATTGCATAATGTATGTATGGCGTATAATATGAATGGATGTATTCCAATATTATACGTGTGTTTTGTGGTTGTGTTGAGTTGAGTATGATGATGATGATGATTATGAGTTGATATTGCCGTTGCTGAATATGTGTTATGATTAGGGTGATGAAATGTGTTAATTTACTTAACATTACATGATATTTTATAATGCTTATTATATCGATTGAGGAACTCACCCTTACAACTATTTTTCAGGTAACGAGCCGTGATTGAGTAGAAGCTAGTGCTTGGAGTCTAGTGTAGTTCCTTAGTGGGTCATGCTCTGGTAGATGTAACATCGGGATGGGATGTTTTACTGTGTTTTCATTTTGGTTGTTGAACCATTTTACATGTAATGCGTTACATGTTTTGTATGATTGATTTGATCTCTATCCGCTGCGTATTGTGCAATGTTTTATATTTTGAATAATAAATGAGCATGACAGTTAAGTTGGAACATGGTGTGAAGTGATTGTGTGACACCCTTAATTGCATATTTACTCTGATTTATATTGTTGTTTTAAATAATCTTTTGGGGTATTTTAGAAGGGTGTTACAGGTATAACTCTTAATTGCTGGCCCACAACCTAAAACATTTTTCATACCTCACACTTTGCAAATACTAGAAAACCAACACTTGGTATACATTCGTACTAGAATCATTGCCAAGTTACATTTTTCTAAACCGCTTTCAAAATTAAACGAGATAAATACTTTGTATACATTCGTACAAGAATCATTACAAAGTTAAACTCTCTTTTCAAAACATTTTTTAAGCAATTCACAAACATTTTTTCAGACAGACATAAGTGATCCAGCAATTAAGAGCCCATGGATAACCATGGATACAAAGGGTGCTAACACCTTCCCTTTGTATAATGTACCTCCCGAACCCAAAATCTAATTAAGGTATTTCCTGTTCTTTTCCACCTTTCCTTATTGGATAAAAGAAAAGTCGGTGGCGACTCTTGCTAACCGCGACATTTGCTTTCCAAAGCAAAAACACACAAAAGTCAGTTCACCGTATGACAGAACTGGCGACTCTGCTGGGGACTAAAAAGAGAGGTTACCTTAAAAAAAAAGATCACTTATTTGAATTGTCTTTTAAGGGATTTCTTGGGTATTTTTGAGTAAAAGATCCTACACCCGGATCTAGTGTACCCTAGGTAAGTAGCAATAGATCATCGCGACTATCCGGCGTATACTGGAATGGTTAAAATGATGGCTACGGTTAATGTGACACTTTGGATATCCTGATGTTCCTCATGTTTGCTTGAGGAAAAATTTGGCTTCCGCGTGGTGTCATCAAAGCATTAACCAGACCTTTAGAACCCTAATTGACTCATCCTGGCCATTAGAAAGTAGTGAGATAAATGACTTCGGTTCCGACTGGGGTTGGTTGAGACTCGATACTACACTCTTTGAGATTGGACTTTAGGGAAGCTTTGGTCAACCACTTGGTGTTGCACTGAAGTAGACTTAAAGGAAGGTCAATGATTGGAGATCCTTTTAGAACCCGGTTACTATTCTAGGACAGGTTGAACCAACCAAACTTCAGTGGGGAGGGTACTTACCTGTGGAACTCATGCAAGCCTTAAAACTTAGGGATGATTGCTGTGTGACTTGCTTGTGCTTGTTATTTACTTAACAACATAACATCATAACATCATAACATCATAACATCATGGCATTGTACTAACCATTTCAAGGACTTAGGGATTTAACTTTGCAATTACGAACAGGGCTATGGCTTCCAGGAAGACTATCCGGATTAATTTCGTAGTGATCTCTCCTCAACTAAAGAATTTAGTGTCAGGACTTCCTGATCAGGCTCAGTTCATCAAGAAACATGGTTGTCTCCTCAATTTGGTTACCACTGGTTTCAAAGAAGATATGATGAGAGTTCTATTACAGTTCTTCGATCCCAAACATCATTGCTTCACTTTCCCAGATTATCAGTTGGTGCCCACATTAGAAGAATTCTCCAGGCTGCTTGGGATACCTATCCTTGACCAAACACCTTTCAGTGGTTTAGAGAAGATTCCAAAGTCTGAAGAGGTCGCCGCAGCTTTACACGTGACAAAGTCCGATATTGAAACCAATTGGGTGACAAGAAGTGGAGTTAAGGGTTTACTTGCCAAATTTCTGATAAATAAGGCCCGAGAATTCTTAAAAGATATGAATGTCCATGCTTTCGAAGATGTCCTAGCATTACTAATCTATGGTTTGGTGCTATTTCCTAACCCGGATCAATTCATAGACATGAATGCTATTAAGATATTTCTCACTCATAACCCTGTGCCTACCTTGCTTGGAGACATTTTTCATTCCCTTCACACCTGTACTATGAAAAGGCAAGGGACTCTCATGTGCTGCATACCTTTATTATCTAGGTGGTTTATTTCGCACCTTCCTCAATCAGCCTTGAAGAATTAGCAGAATTTGAAATGGTCTCAAAGGATAATGTCGCTTTCCCATTCCGACATCCGTTGGTGTCCTCATCTCGAGGAAAATGTTATCATCATTGACCGTTGTGGAGAATTCTCTAATGTACCACTCCTGGGGATAAGAGGAGGTATTACTTATAACCCAGCTTTAGCCCTACGCCAGTTTGGTTATGCTCGAAGAGATGGTCCACATGAGATAATTATCCAAGGCACTGTGTTTGACTATGACAACGATTCCCAAGGTCTCTGCCAAAGGTTTGTACGAGCTTGGGGCATGGTGAAAAGAAGTACTTTAGGACAGAAGAACTCTATTCCTATGGAACCTTATCTCAGATGGGTACGCGCCAGAGCTCGTGAACTTGTCATGCCATATCTTGCAATCGGACCTCAGATTACCGGACCAGAAGTTGAAGGAGGTACTCCTCAGATCATTCCTTATCCAGATATGCCCACCAATATTGAAGAACTGAAGAGATCCTGGATCCAGTTGAGAGAGGAAAGGGATACTTTTGAGACTCAGTTCGTTGCAGAAAGGAAGAAAGTGTTAGAACTTACCAGTCAGCTTAATGAGGAACGAAGACTCAATGCATATCTTCGCCCAAAAAGAAGTCGCCCCTGGGAGACTTGAGCTTTCATTGTATTTTTATTATTATTATTTCTTGTAATGAACAATGATTAAAGAAACTATTAATAAAAATTTCGCTCTTTTTGGTGGTTTACGCAAAGTTAAATTCCAAAAGTCCTTGAAAACATTTCATACATTGCATAGCATAACATGACATTGCATAACAGGTATTCTAAAAGATCAATATTCTCACGGTCTTCCTTCTAAACAGAAACATGGCCCTCGAACAAACTGTCAAAGATCTCCAGGCTCAAAATGCTCAATTCCAGGAGATGATCCTGAGCTTATCCAAGGGACAGGAGGAGCTGAAGGCTCTCTTGCTCGAGAAAAAGAAAGACAAGAAACCTGTGAGTTACATCAACCCGGGAAGAAGGCTCAAAGGACAGGCTGCAGGAGTCAAGATTAGGATTCCGAAGGATCAAGAAGAGGAAACAGAGAATGATTCAGAAGAGGAGAATGTTGATCTCTTCAACCCTGAGGATGACGATGAAGATTACGAGAATGAACAGTACTCTCCAAAAGATGATAAGTATAAGTTGCTGGAAGAACGCATGCTAGCTATGGAGGGTCAGAGGGCGCCCGACCTGGATTTCGAAGGCTTAGGTCTGGTCTCTGGTGTGGTTATTCCTCGCAAATTCAAGATCCCCACTTTCACTAAGTACGATGGTGCGTCTTGTCCTCAGATGCATCTGAGAGCTTACGTGAGAAAGATTCAGCCGTATACCACTGATAGGAAGCTATGGATCCATTTCTTCCAAGAGAGTCTGGTCGGCACACAGTTGGAATGGTATTATCAGCTCGAAAGCTCTAACATCCATACCTGGACTGATTTAGCGACAGCTTTCTACAAGCACTACCAGTATAACTCTGAATTAGCGCCCACTCGGCTACAGTTGCAGAATATGACTATGGGATCTAAAGAAAGCTTCAAAGAATATGCTCAGAAATGGAGAGATTTGGCTGGCAGAGTCAAACCCCCTATGACTGATCGAGAATTAGTGGACATGTTCATGGGTACACTGACTGGCCCATTCTACAGCCATCTACTGGGAAGTTCTTCATCGGGTTTCACTGAACTTATATTGACAGGTGAACGTGTTGAAAGCGGCATTCGAAGTGGAAAGATACAGGCGACTACCTCTGCAAGCACCAAAAGGTCCTACCAAGGGAGGAACGAATCAAACGCTGTGTACGGTCAAAGGGGTCGTAACAAGAAAAATCGTGACCATACCATTGGAGCAGTTACGATTGCAGCACCGCCATCTCAAAACCTTCAGTACAGACAAGACAGGCCAAGAAGGCAGTTTACCAAGATCAATATGACTTTAGCACAGGCACTGCAGGGTATGCTAAAAGCAAATTTGATTACCCTCAGAGATCCTCCTACGAATCCCAACACTACTTCTCCTCGTTATAATCCCAATGCCAGGTGTGCGTATCACTCCGATAGCCCCCGGGCATGATACAAACGATTGTTGGTCGTTGAAGAATAAGATTCAGGATATGATCGACGCTGGAGAAATTGAATTTGATCCTCCAGAGACTCCTAATGTCATCATTGCACCTATGCCTAACCATGACAAGACTGTTAATGTTGTGGATGACAATTCTCATATTTCTAATGTAGCGGACTTAACATCTCCTCTCCTGATCATCAAGAAGAATTTATTGCAAGCTGGTTTATTTCCAGGTTGTGCTGAAAATTGTGATCTTTGTGTACTCCGACTCAATGGTTGCCTGAAATTGAGGAATGGTATTCAACGGCTGATGGATGATCGTACAATTCTCTTTGAAAGGATTCCTAAGGTGGAAAACCCTGTTGAAGAAATATATGTGATTGCTAAGTCCAAAGTTCCAGTGAAGATTACCGCTACTAGGGTGCCTGTGAAGATTACTGCTGAGCCCAAGGTAGCTCCCCTAATTATTACTGCACCTGGCCCAATACCGTATTCCTCAAGCAAAGCCATTCCGTGGAATTATGGAGGTGATGTTTACATCCATGGCGTGAAGCAAGTTGGTAATTCTGCTAATCCTAATGACATTGTTGGGACTAGTAAAGTTACTCGAAGTGGAAGGATCTTCTCTCCAGAAATCTCACCTCCCGCCCCTGAAACTCGAGGAAAGGAACCAGTGATCAACCCTTCTCAGTCGAAGACACCGGTCGAAGTTACTACTGAAGATGTTGCCAAGCAGGAAGTGGAGGAAATGATGAAAATCATCCGTAAGAGTGATTTTGATGTGGTAGAACAGTTGGGGCATACTCCGTCTAAGATCTCGATGTTATCCTTGTTATTATCTTCTGAGTCTCATGCCAAAGCGTTGATAAAATTCCTGAAGACTGCTCATGTACCCCAGGAGACATCTGTCGATCAGTTCGAAAACTACGTGGCTAATTTGACTGTTGACAATGGCCTAGGCTTTTCCGATGCTGACCTGACACCAGCAGGAAAGAATCACAATAGAGCTCTGCATATCTCCATTGAGTGTGAGGGGATCACCTTATCTCACGTACTGATCGACAACGGCTCTTCTTTGAATGTGCTGCCGACAGCTGTGCTCGATAAACTTGATTGTAAAAGCATTGAACTAAAGCCTAGTGACGTTGTGGTGCGTGCTTACGATGGTGCGAAGAGCTTTGTCCACGGTGAAGTGGTCCTCCCTATCAAAATAGGACCTTAAGTCTTCAACACTATCTTTCACGTAATGAACATTCGTCCTGCCTATTCCTGCTTGCTGGGACGCCCTTGGATTCATGGGGCAAGTGTTGTAGCTTCGTCTCTCCATCAAAAGCTGAGGTATCCAATAGAGGGTAAGATCGTCACTGTGTGTGGGGAAGAAGAGTATATTGTCAGTAGTGTGCATACCTTCAGATACGTCGAGATGGATGGTGAATTCTTCGAGACTCCTTCTCAGTCATTTGAAGTGGTTCCTCCGCCCAGTCCTGTCCTTAAGCCAACTTCCCGTGTGCCCAAGGTTATTCGTGCTCCTCCTGCTATGATTTCTCTGAAAGATGCTCAAGCCGTGGTTGAAGATGGTGGTCGTACTGGTTGGGGTCAACTGATCAACGTACCATACAAGTCTGACAAGTCTGGTCTGGGATTTAACTCTGAAAAGATGGTCAAAAGTCAAATTAATGCTGTAGAAGATGCTGATAGCGATTGCGACCTGGATAGCTGGATTTTCCCAACAATTGGTGACAGACTCAATAATTGGAAGGCTGAAGACACTATCCCGATTTCCTTTAGTCAGGAGTAATTGTTATTGTCTATTTTAGTGTTGCAAATTTTTTAGTTTTTACAATTGAACTTCTTAAAGTATTGTGTCTATGCCCGAGGCACAATAGCTAATTTGTTAAGGGTTTTGTCATTTTCATAAGCATATTCACATTCAATAAATCAATGGACTTTTTGCATTCAAGTATTGCGCTCTTTATCTTTCCCGTCATCTTCCAAAATAGCTATGTTTCTTACACACACTCACGTAACGAATTGCAGATCCATACCCACTCTGGATCCTGTTGATAATAGTTCTACAACTGTTCATTATGACTTTGAAAATCCAATCTACCAAGCCGAGGATGGAAGTGAGGAAGATTGTGAAGTACCTGGAGAACTTGCCAGACTGTTACTGCAAGAAGAAAAGACCATACGGCCGCATGAAGAGTCAATCGAAATTGTAAACCTAGGTACTGAAGGGGACAAGAAAGAAGTCAAAATAGGAGCAGGCTTGGAAAACAGTGTCAAAGGAAGATTGATTCAGATGTTACACAACTATATGGAGATTTTTGCTTGGTCTTATGAAGACATGCCAGGACTGGATACTGATATAGTAGTGCATCGTTTGCCAATGAAGGAAGATTGTCACCCTGTTAAGCAAAAGGTTCGTCGCATGCGTCCTGAAATGTCCGAGAAAATCAAAGCCGAAGTTATGAAACAATTTAATGCCGGTTTTCTAGCTGTTACTTCTTATCCTCAATGGGTTGCTAATGTGGTACCAGTGCCAAAGAAGGATGGTAAGGTGCGAATGTGTGTGGATTACAGAGATTTGAATAAAGCGAGTCCCAAAGATGACTTTCCACTTCCGCACATTGATGTTCTGGTAGATAACACCGCTCAACACAAGGTATTCTCATTCATGGATGGATTCTCGGGTTATAATCAGATTAAGATGGCACCTGAAGACATGGAGAAAACTACATTCGTGACGCAATGGGGCACTTTCTGTTACAAAGTAATGCCATTCGGTTTAAAGAATGCAGGGGCAACATACCAGCGTGCTATGGTAGTGTTGTTCCATGACATGATCCATCACGAAATAGAGGTATATGTGGATGACATGATAGCCAGATCTCATACTGAAGAAGATCATCTCGATCATTTGTACAAACTGTTTGAGAGGTTGAAGAAATACAAGCTGAGATTGAACCCGAACAAATGCACCTTTGGAGTAAGATCCGGTAAACTCTTGGGATTTATTGTCAGTGGTAAAGGAATTGAGGTTGACCCGGCTAAGGTGAGAGCTATTCAAGAAATGCCAATTCCCCGTACAGATAAAGAAGTCAGAGGTTTCTTGGGACGTTTGAATTACATCGCCCGATTTATCTCCCATTTGACTGCTACCTGCAAACCCATCTTCAAATTACTGAGGAAAAATCAAGAGATGATATGGAATGACGAATGTCAAGAAGCTTTTGATAAAATCAAGAAGTATCTCCAAGAACCTCCCATTCTGATACCACCAGTGGAAGGAAGACCTCTAATCATGTATTTGACCGTGTTAGAAAGTTCAATGGGGTGCGTGTTGGGACAACATGACGAGTCTGGTCGAAAAGAGCACGCCATATACTACCTTAGCAAAAAGTTTACCGACTGTGAAACAAGATACTCACTGCTCGAGAAGACTTGCTGTGCTTTGGCCTGGGCTGCTCGCCGACTAAGACAGTATATGTTGAATCACACCACTTTATTGATTTCTAAGATGGATCCTATCAAGTATATATTTGAGAAACCTGCTCTCTCCGGAAGAATAGCAAGATGGCAGATGATTTTAACAGAGTATGATATCCAGTATACTACCCAGAAAGCAATCAAAGGAAGCGTGCTAGCTGATCATTTGGCTCATCAAGCGGTGGATGATTACCAATATATGAATTTTGAGTTCCCAGATGAGGACGTCATGTTTGTCACTGATTATGAAGAACCTGGACCGGATGAAGGACCCGGACTAGGATCCCGATGGACTATGGTTTTGATGGATCTTCTAATGCATTGGGCAATGGGGTTGGTGTTGTAATCATTTCTCCCAGGGGTTGCCATACGCCTTTCACTGCTAGACTATGTTTTGATTGTACCAATAATATGGCTGAGTATGAAGCATGTATTTTGGGACTCAGAGCTGCTATGGACCTGAGAATCAAGTTTTTGAGTGTGTACGGGGACTCGGCCTTAGTAATCAGTCAGATCAAAGGAGAATGGGACACTAAACATCCGAATCTCATCCCTTATCGAGAGCGGGTGTTGACATTAATCCCATATTTTGAAGAGATTACATTCGAACATATTCCCCGAGAGGAGAATCAGTTGGCAGACGCCTTGGCCACCATGTCATCTATGTTCAGAGTCAGATGGGACAATGAAGCTCCCATGATCACCATTGAACGACTAGATGAACCAGCATATTGTTATGAACTTAACGCTGATGAAGTAGAAGAGAAACCTTGGTTCCACGAAGTAAAAAGATATTTAGAAACTCGGGAATACCCTGAAGGGGCATCCGTCAATGACAGAAAATTTCTGAGGAAGTTCTCCGCTAAATTCTTTTTGAGTAATGGAGTATTATACAAACGTAATCATGATTCGACTTTGCTTCGCTGTGTGGATAAAAGGGAAGCAGAAAAGATTATGGAAGACATGCATGACGGTATTTTTGGGACTCATTCTAGTGGACATACGATGGCCAAGAAGATTCTGAGATCAGGGTATTATTGGTCTACCATGGAAGCTGATTGCCACCATCATTCCAGAACCTGTCACAAGTGCCAGATCTATGCGGATAAAGTACATGTGCCTCCGGCTCCCTTAAACGTGTTGACAGCCCCTTGGCCCTTTGCAATGTGGGGCATTGATATGATCGGAGAGATTAAACCTACTGCTTCTAACGGACATCGTTTCATTCTTGTTGTTATTGATTACTTTACAAAGTGGGTAGAGGCAGCCTCATTTGCTTCTGTCACCAATAATGTGGTGGCACGGTTCATCAAGAATAGTCTCATTTGTCGGTATGGCATCCCTGAAAGAATTATCACTGACAATGGTACTAATTTGAACAACAAGATGATTACTGAACTCTGCACGCAGTTCAACATAAAACACCATAATTCCTCTCCGTACCGGCCAAAGATGAATGGCGCCGTAGAAGCTGCTAATAAGAATATTAAGAAGATCATACAAAAGATGACAGTGACATACAAAGACTGACATGAGATGTTACCGTTTGCTCTCCATGGTTACCGCACTTCAGTGCGCACTTCGACAGGGGCAACTCCATTCTCTTTAGTCTACGGAATGGAAGCCGTTTTACCAGTGGAAGTTCAGATTCCCTCTCTAAGAATTATGAAAGATGCAGGCTTAAATGAAGATGAATGGATTCAGACTCGACTCGATCAGATAAATTTGATTGATGAAAAGAGACTTGCGGCTGTTTGTCATGGGCAGATATATCAGAAGCGCATGACCCAGGCATTTAACAAAAAGGTCAAGAGACAGGTGTATCAAATTGGCGACTTGGTGATCAAGCGTATCATTCTACCACAAGGTGATCCCAGAGGCAAATGGACCCCCACATACGAAGGGCCATTTGTAGTTAAGAAGGTATTCTCTGGTGGAGCCATGATACTTGCTACAATGGATGGTGAAGACTTCCCACATCCCGTGAACGCAGACATAGTTAAAAAATACTACGCGTAAAAGAGACCCGCTAGGTCGACGTACCTAGGCAAAAGTAAGGGCATCCCGGCGAACCAAAAGGGTTCGGGCAAAAATTAGGGATAAACATGTAAAAATGTACACCCGGCAAGTCGAAAACCTGAAAAGGCGGCTTGGGCAAAAAAGGGTATCCCGGTGGACTGAAAACCTGAAAAGGCGGTCCAGGCAAAAATTAGGGATTAAAGCGTATGACTATGTCCCGTTCTCGGTCAGCTTCACCCAAGTTCAAGGGACTGAACAAGCCAATCACTTCCATCCGACAGCAGGAGATGAGATGCTTGAAGACATAATGACAGTAGTGGAGCTAATATCGATGGGACTTTTTCTGCATAGCTTTCTCTTTGTTTTCTTGACAATTTCCTCTTACTAGGATTTCTGTCTCCTTGTACACAAATTGCCTGTTTATAGGCCCTCTTTCAAAATCAATACAATTTTGTTTCAAAAAAAAATGCTTTCGTTTTACTTTCTCTGTTTTGTTTGCATAAACGTCCATTGATTTAGATTGAATTGGTATATGCATTTGAATATGATCGATGTTTGTCAAAAATACATGCATAAAACCGGAATAGCAATTACAAGAGACTTCAGGATCGAGGAGAAGGTCTAACCATGCGTTCCAATGAATCCGTTGCTAATTCTATTCCCCAGCATAAACCAGCTATTTCCCAGAAGAGGTTGGCATCACCAGACTGGACATCCCTTCCATCCCTAGCCAGGCTCTGTTGAGTGTTTCCACCATCAGACAGAAATCAAGTATCCCCAGCTAAGAAAGGGTCGTCAATACAAGTATCTCCAACCAGGAGATGGGGATTTATTTTCCCCAGGGAGTCGCCAAGAAAAACTTTTCGGATGCATAATTCATTCATTACATCATTTCACAGCATACGCATGCATACATTGTTCGCATTTATTTTCATAAGCATAAAACATCTCATGCATCATGACATGGCATGAAGCTAACTTTATTGTTCAGGTTAATTATCCTCCTGATACAAAGGTCCATTCAGACGGACATCTTTATCAATTACATTCAAGATTCAACTCCATCTCTCAGATACAATCCATATGAGCATTCACTCTGGCAAGCACTCTGATATCCGCCCAATGGTGGCATCTTTAAGCCCACCCCAGATATTCATTGCAAATACCACATATACAAATACTATCAGATACAGCCTAGCGTACGGTTCATTCTGATTCAGCTCAACATATGACTCCTTCAACTCAGATATGATCTAACGTACGATCCATTCTGACCTTCAACTACTCCAATACGGTCCAATGTACGACCCAGTTGGACCTTCAAATCCTCAGATACTACCTGGCGTACGGTACATTCTGAAACGTGGTCTAGCGTACGACTATCCTTTCATCCTCAGATACGGCCTGATGGACAACTCGTTCTGCAACTCCAATGCGGTCTAACGTACGACCCATTTGGATCTTCAACTCAGATACGATCTAGCGTACGATCCATTCTGATTCTACCTTCGTCAGATACAGCCTAACGTACGGCTCATTCCGCAACTTAGATACATCTAGCGTATGATCCATTCTGATCTTTCCTCCCCAGCGAAGTCATCCGCCTAATGAACAACTCACTCTGCTATTCAAATGACGTCTAGCGTATGATCCATTCTGATCCCTTATCCCCAGCAGCGTATAACACACTCTGACTCCCCAGCGAAGTCGACAGCATAATGGATGACTCACTATACGGTCTAGCATATGACCCGGTATGACACCCATGTCTTCAGATATCATCTAATGTACGACGCACTCTGAAGCTCTCATCATCAAACTTCCTGGATGGCATCTTTAAGCCCATCTTCATCAAGACTAACTGTTGATTAACAAGTGGAAATTTTGGGGCATTTCTAAGTGTTCAATAATCTTTCACCTCCAGACCACGAATGGCGTACATACCATTCTAACTCTCTTGGTTCGAGAAAATTGAACAAGGGCAGCTGTCATACCCCAAAATTTACCCGTTAATTTTGCAAGACAGTTTTAAGGCACCCCAACTTATTTTCCAAGGCATTGAACTTAAAGGAACCAAGACCCAGCTCACACATGGCCAAATCCAGAAAATGGCCCAAACTGGCATGCTCGCTAGGCGAGCAACTCCTTCGCCTAGCGAACCCTTCGCTACGCCACTCGCCTAGCGAAGCTTGCGAATACCAGAAAATTCTGGGCTTCATTCTGAGCCCATTAGGTCACAACAAACCATTATAAATACCAACATTCCAGTCAGAAAGAGGGACAACAGAAGGAGACGAATCGGAACCCTAGCAATCAAACCTTGGAGGTTAACCAAGAGAATTCAGAGCAACCCTAAAGGAAACCCTGAAGGCAAATCCTCTGCACAAAGGTTACCTCCGCCCAACTCAATCCGATACCAAAAGTGATCTGCCAATTCAATGTTGCAATTCAATTGCAAACAGGTTTGCGCATCACTACTATTTTATGCTTCCAATCTGTAATCTCTAAATACATAATGCATCATGATTGAATTTTTGGATATGTAATTAGATTTTGCATGTGAGTTTAAGTATGCCTGAATATCCTGAATGTTTGACCATGTTATTTCTGTAATTGAATGCCATAGGGTGTGCAGCTTGCTGAAATTGTACTGTTATCAAATCCAAAACCCGCAGCCGCTCGCTAGCCCATCGCTAAGCGAGCATGTAGCGAGCGTTCGCTAAGCCTTCGCTAGGCGAGGCAGCAGCGAACGTGACAGTCGCTGATTTTTCTGTTCTGTTCTATGTTTATCGGATCTGTTTTATTATATGATTTTTCTATTCTGTTCTATTCTGTCCTACCGATGTGTTCCCTTTGTTTGGTGCAATTCTCGATTGCACCCTGATTTGGTATTCTGACCTGTTTGCTGAGTTTTGTAAGGGCTCACATGCTTCCGGAGAAGGTAGCTTGTTAGGTATTCCACTTTATTTGTGGGATACCCATGTGGAGATTCATCTTAATTACCTAATTGATTTTAATGTGGAGATTCATCCTAATTACCTAATTGATTTTAATGTGGAGATTTATCCTATTTATTTAATTGATCTTAATGTGGACCTAATTACCTAATTGATTATAATGTGGGGGACTCACCCTAATCGCATAATTGATTGTAAAACATTGCCTTTGAATATTGATCTTGGACCTCTCTCTGTTGCCTTACGATATTACGGTATTATGGTCATGTCCCGCGAACGTGGGGATACACTTAGCAAAGACCCTTCGGTTAAATCATCATGTCCCTATAAAATAAATCATAGTCCCTCGGATGTTGCCTTCGAATATATGATTTTGTCCCGCGATGTCCCGTCGTTGTAGCCTGCGGTTAAATGATGATCGTCCCTTCGAATGCTAAGGTATCCTTACAAATATTGCCTTCAATGACCAAACGATGACCCTACGATGTCCCTTTACATCCAAAGGGATAAGACTACTTACTTCTCAATAGTAAGGACAGTTTTACCCTCATAAGGACAGGAAATGCCCATAAAGACCTTGGGTGGGTATTGTAACACCCCGATAAAAATAAGATAATTATTTAAATTAAGTTAATAGTATATTTATTAATTTAATTAAATAATTGGATTATTATTGGAATATTATTGGGATTATTATTATTATTATTATTATTATTATTATTGGAATAAAAGTTGGAATTAGAAAAGGTCCCATTTGGTAAAAAGAGGTTTTCACGTGAAAACAGAAAAACGACTCAAAAGTGGAAAAGGAAAAAGGGCAAAGAGCCAGAGAACAAGGGTTGAAGAGAGGAAGAGCTTGAAGCTAAAGGATTGCCGGATTAACTCAGGTAAGGGGGGTTTATCATCGTTTAATGGGTATTATGGGATAACATGTAATGGGTAGTGATAAACCATTGATTTGACTCTGATTAGAATGATGTATGCTGAAATTTGTGAAGTATTGGATGAACGAAATTTGGATTATGGTTGAAGGAAAATTCGTAAGGATTAGATGGAATAATGTTAGAATTTGTGAAGTTGAATAGGGTATGAATTGTGTTAGATGATATGAACGAATACTGTGAAAAATTGGACTGTGGAAGGTTAGATCTGAGAAAATTCGTAGCAGAGAAAACCATAGCAGATCTGGAAATTCTGGTTTCTGGTCATACGCGTATGGCACTAGGCAATACGCGTATGAGATGGTTTGGTACGCGTATGGCACTAGGCAATACGCGTATGGCTGAGGAAGATGATGTTTTGAACGTGGTTTGGTCTCTGTTGGTACGCGTATGGGGAAGTGGTACGCGTAGCATACGCGTATGAGATGGTGTTACGCGTATGGGATTTGGTCAGGAGATGGGCCATACGCGTATGGACTATGCAATACGCGTATGGGCAGATTTGTGATTTTCTGGGCTGTTGTTATGCAGTTTTTGGTTGTTCAGCTGGGTAATGTAATTTGGCTGATGTATGATATAGTAGGGATCATTTCCCGTTGTTTTGAGCAGTATAGGTATTAGTAGAGTGTGCTAGTACTGTGATTATTAATTGGCATGACATGATATGATTTTGTGATAATATGCTGATGATGTATGATTGCATGCATAATGCTGTGAATGTATGTATTATGTGGAATGGACTGTTTTATGGCTTAGAGTGTGAGCATATGTCCATTTTGGATTGTTGTTGATGTTGCATGACTAAGTGATTTAGCTTGCATATTGTGGCCTTTATGGTGGTAGCTAATTCCCATGGTGAGGAATTAGTGATTGAATTATTTGGATTGTTGTTGATGTTTTGCATGCTAGGTGATTAGCGTGCATAGCATAGCCCTTGGGGTGGTAGCTAATTCCCATGGTGAGGAATTAGTGAGTGAGTCACTAGGTCTCAAATGAGTGGGACTAGTGAGCTTGGTAACCGTATCTGGATTTGATCGGTGAGGTGGAACTATATGTTCACGAATAGTCGGTACCGCATGCATGGAGTCTCATTGCATAATGTATGTATGGCGTATAATATGAATGGATGTATTCCAATATTATACGTGTGTTTGTGGTTGTGTTGAGTTGAGTCTGATGATGATGATGATTATGAGTTGATATTGCCGTTGCTGAATATGTGTTATGATTAGGGTGATGAAATGTGTAATTTACTTAACATTACATGATATTTTATAATGCTATTATATCGATTGAGAGGAACTCACCCTACAACTATTTTTCAGGTAACGAGCCGTGATTGAGTAGAAGCTAGTGCTTGGAGTCTAGTGTAGTTCCTTAGTGGGTCATGCTCTGGTAGATTAACATCGGGATGGGATTTTACTGTGTTTTCATTTTGGTTGTTGAACCATTTTACATGTAATGCGTTACATGGTTTGGTATGATTGATTTGATCTCTATCCGCTGCGTATTGTGCAATGTTTTATATTTTGAATAATAAATGAGCATGACAGTTAAGTGGAAACATGGTGTGAAGTGATTGTGTGACACCCTTAATTTAACTTTGTAATGATTCTTGTATGAATGTATACAAAGTGGTTATCTCGTTTATGTTTGAAAGTTGTTTAGAAAATATAACTCGGCAATGATCCTAGTGCGGATGTATGCCAAGTGGTGATTTCTAAAAGATGTTTTGGAAATGTGGTGAGGTGTGAAAAGTATTTTAGGGTTATGAATGAGCAATTAAGGGTTATGCCTATCCGAGTCTTTCCGGGCATTTCCATCCTTATGAGGGTAAACTGTCCTTACTATTGAAAGTAGTAGTTTTATCCTTTGGATGTAAAAGGGTCATCGTAAGGTCATCGATTGGTCATTGAAGGCAACATTTGTAAGGATACCCTAGCATTCGGAGGGACGATCACTCATTTAACCGTAAGCTACACCGAAGGGTCAACGAGGGGCAAAATCATATATTCGAAGGCAACATCCGAGGGACTATGATTTATTTATAGGGACATGACGATTTAATCGAAGGGTCTTGGCTAAGGTTATCCCCACATTCGCGGGACATGATCATAATATCGTAATATCGTAGGGCAACAAGAGAGGTCCAGATCATTATTTAAAGGCAAAGTTTACAATTAATTAGGTAGCCGTAATCAAGTAGGTAATTAGGTCCTATTACATCGATGAAATCAATACATTAAAATCAGCTAGGTATTTAGGATGAATCTCCATATTAAATTAAGTAATTCAGAATCCATCCTCCATAAGGGTATCCCACACATGAAGTGGAATACCTGGCCGGTCCGTTTCCTCCCCTCGGGAATATGTAAGCCTTTACACCATTCAGCACACGGGTTAGAGTATCGATAAAGTACAATTGGAAATTGCACCAACCAACACAACAGTCATTAAGTCAGGCCAAATAATGCAGAATTATAATGAATTTGATCAGATAAACATAAGGCAGAACAGCAAAGAAACAAACAGCCACTATCCCGCCTTTTCGCCCCCTGCTTCTATCTCCTAGCGAAGGCTTAGCGAGGGCTCGCTCCAGGCTCGCTTAGCGATGTGCTAGCGAGCGGCCCACGGGGTTGGAATTTGATAGCAGCCTGATCTCCGGAACCTTGAATTTTTATGGCATTTAATTACAGGAATAGCATGGACAAACATTCAGGATATTCAGGCATACTTAATTCACATGTGAAATCAAATTACATATCCAAAAATTTAATCATGATGCATTATGTATGTAAAGATTACCGATTGGAAGCATAAAACAGTAATGATGCGCAAACCTGTTTGCAATTGCAATGCGGGTTGAAGAGACTGATCACTCTTGGTATCGGATGGAGTCGGGCGGCGGTAGCTTCGGAGCGGATGAGCGGCCTTCAGGGTTTCTTTACTCGGAATACTCTAAGTTAATCTCCAGGGTTTCTATGCCAGGGTTTCCGTCCGTCTTCCTCTGTGTCTTTTCGTGACTGAAGCTTGGCTATTTATAATGCTCTTGTTGTGACCTAATGGGCTCAGAGTGAAGCCCGAAATTCTGAGGTTCGCAAGCTTCGCTAGGCGAAGGAGTTGCTCGCCTAGCGAGCGAGCTAGTTTGGGCTTTTTCCTGGATTGGGTGCTTCGCTGGGCGAATGGCATAACGAAGGGTTCGCTAGGCGAAGGAATTGCTCGCCTAGCGAGCAGGCCAGTTTAGGCCCTTTTCTGGAGTGGGTCTGTTGTGAGCTGGGCTTTTGTCCCTTTAAGGTTAGTGCCTTGCAGAATAAGTCGGAGTACTTCGAGAAATGTTTTGCAAGATTAATGGGCAAATTTTGGGGTATGACAGCTGCCCCTATTCAATATTCTTGAACCGAGAGAGTTAGGATGGCAAGTATGCCGTTCGTGGTCTGGAGGTGGAAGATTATTGAACACTAAAATGCCCCAAAAATTTGCACTTGTCAATCGAGAGATGGGCTTAACGATGCCATCCAGGAAGTTTGATGATGAGAGCTTCATATTGTGTCGTACGTTAGACCAATTTGCAGACATGGGTGCCACACTGGTCATACGCTAGACCGTATAATGAGTCATCCATTATGCTGTCGATTTCGCTGGGGAGTCAGAGTGTGTCATACACTGCTGGGGATAAGGGATCAGAATGGATCACATGCTAGACCGTATCTGAATAGCAGAGTGAGTTGTTCCTTAGGCGGGTGACTCCGCTGGGGATGAAATATCAGAATGGATCGTACGCTAGATCGTATCTGAGTTGCAAGATGAGCCGTCCATTAGGCTGTATCTGGAGAGGTAAAGGTCAGAATAGATCGTGCGCTAGATCGTATCCGAGTTGAAGATCCAAAGGGGTCGTATGTTAGGCCGCATTGGAATTGCGGAACGAGTTGTCTGTCAGGCCGCGTCTGAGGATGAAAGGTAGTCGTATGCTATACCATGTCAGAATGTACCGTATGCTAGGTAGTATCTTAGCAGCAGAATGAGCCGTTCGTTAGGCTGCATCTGAGGAAATAAGGTCAGACCGAATCGTACGCTAGATCGTATCTGAGTAGAAGAATGAGCCGTCCGTTAGGCGGAATCTGATTGTGAAAGGGTAGTCGCACGCTAGCCTACACTTCAGAATGTACCGTACGCCAGGTAGCCTATGAGGAGATGAACATCCGAATGGGTCGTACGCTAGACCGTCTCTGAGCAGAATGGGTCGTCCGTTAGGCTGAATCTGATTACGAAAAGGGGGTAGTCACACGCTAGACTACACTTCAGAAATGTACCGTACGCTAGGTAGCATCTGAGGGAATGAACATTCGAATGGGTCGTACGCTAGACCGTCTTGAAATAGTTGAAGGAATCATATGTTGGGCTGAATCAGAGTGAACCATAAGCTAGGTTATATCCGATGATATTTGTTGTGTTGCAGTAAATGTCTGGGATGAGTTTAAAGATACCATCCTTAGGAGGATAATTAACCTGAAAAATAAAGTTAGCTTCATGCCATGTCATGATGCATGAGATGTTTTATGCTTTCGACAATAAATGCGAACAATGTATGCATGCGCATGCTGTGAAATGATGTAATGAATGAATTATGCATCTGAAAAGTTCTTCCCGAGGACTCTACTGGGGAAATAAATCTCAGTCTTTTGGTTGGAGATACTGGTATCGGTGATCCTTTCTTAGCTGGGGATACTCGATTCTCGTCTGATGGTAGAAATATTCGACAGAGCCTGGCTGGGGATGGATGAGATGATCAGCCTGTCTGGGAAATAGCTGGTTTTGCCGGGGAATAACATTGGTAGCGGATTCATTGGAAGCATGGTTAGACCTCCTCCTTGCTCCTGAAGTCTAGTGGTAATTGCTATTGCCATTTTATGCGCACATTTTTGGTAAACATTGATCATATTCAAATGCACATATTAATTCGAATTAAATCAATGGACGTTTATGCAAACAAAACAAAAAAGTAAAACAAAAGCATCTTTTGAAATAACATTGTGTTGATTTTGAAAGAGGGCCTATAAACAGGCAATTTGTGTACAAGGAGACAGAAATCCTAGTAAGAGGAAATCGTCAAGAAACAAAAGAAAGCTATGAAGAAAAAGTCCTATTGATTTTATTCTACTACTGTCATTATATCTTCAAGCATCTCATCTCCTGCTGTCGGATAGCATTGATTGGCTTGTTC